>NW_026056785.1:600000-886613 GCF_023758085.1 Alternaria hordeiaustralica | reverse complement strand
GCATTATCTATTTCTAGATTATCTTCTAGATTAGATTCTTCTAGATCTTCTAAATTACTATTATTAATAGTATTTAAAGTAGTATAAGATTTATAATCTTTACTAATACTAGAAGTAGAACTAATTATAGAGAATATACTAACTCTATCTTTATAATAATCTTTAGATAATAGATTATTATTAAAGTTATATATAAAGTAATTATCTTTATTAAAAGATAAAGAGTAATTTTTCTTAGTTATTAAACTAAGACTTAATAAATTAACTTCTAATTACAGTACATAAAGAATATTAGTTAATTTAACTAGTTTATTAGTACTAGTAAATTTAACTAAAATATTGCCTACACTACTAGCTTTAATATTATTATTAGTATTACTCTACTTAATAGTAGTAATACTAGGTTTAATATTAATAAATAATTCTTTAATATAGCAGGTATATATAGTAGCGCTAGAATCTAAAATAAAGTCTATAGTAGAATTACTATTATCTTTATTAACTATAGAAGAAGTTAAAATAGTTTCTTCTTTAGTAGTATTATTAATAGATTTATTCTTAATTAAATTAGAATATTTCTTAAAATAATTAGATTCTAAATATTCTTTCTTTTTATAATAATTATAAGTCTTAATATTATTATTAGACTTATTATTATTATTTTTCTTAGTAGTAGATATAAATATTTCTATATCTTTATTATTACTACTTTTAATAGAATTTCTTTTATTATTATTATTATTATTACTAGTATTATAGTTATTACTAGTAGAATAATTATAACTAAAAGAATTATTTTTATTATTAGAATTAGAAGTAGAGTTTTTATTCTTAATAGAATTAACTCTTTTACTTTCGTCTAATAATTATAATATAATAGTATCTAAATCTACACTATTATTATCTATTCTAATAGTTTATATAATTATAGTTACTATATATTTATAATCTTTATTAAGATTATTTAATAGTAAAGCTACTAGAAATTTATTAGGTAAACTAATTTCTTTAGCTTCTAAGCTATTAGCTAGGCGTTTAAAATTATTAATATATAATTCTAAATTACCTTTATAAGAATTAATAGTAGTATTAATTAGTTCTTTACTAATTAAAAATTTGCTACTAAATTCTTTTACTTTATATAGATTTTTTAGTATTTACTATAATAAATAAGAATTACTAATATATCTAACTTATAATAAAGGTCTATCTTCTAAAGCTAATTTAATAAAACTAGTAGCTTTAATAGCTTTATCTTGTAATAGAACTCTAGTAGCTTTGCTTAAACTAGATAAATTATATACTATTACTTCTAGATAGCCTTCTTTAGTTAAAAGAGCTTCTATCTTAATAGACTAAATATTATAATTACTAGATCTCTTTAATTTAGAAATTTTAAATATAGTATCTAATATTTTTAGTTATTAATTAAATAATAATTAAATAACTAAAGATTTTATTACTTAAAAGTAATAAGATTATTAAACTACTTTAAAAAGTATTTAATAATAATAGATATAGAATAAAGACTATTTATATTTATTAATAATAATAAAATTATTATTAATAATATAGTCTAGGTTTATACCTCTTTTCTTCTATATTCTTTTAATAAAATAAAAGAATTAGTATTATAAAAATACTAAATTATTTTTAGAGTAATATTAATTACTTATTACTTAAAATAATTCTAGAATCTAGAATATAGAAAATAGCAATAAAGCTAAATTTCTAATAGTAACTAAAGTATAACTTTATTACTATAGATCTTTAATAATAAAAATAAAGTTATTATAGTAATAATAACTAAGATTATAGACTTTTATTTTTTAGATAATTAATAACTTAAAGAATTCTCTCTTTTTCTCTAAGAGAGATTATAAATACTAGTATATATAAAGTAGAACATGTTTTTAAAACGTCTTTTTATATATATAATTCTAGTAAAATAGATTCTTTAAGCTTATTAAAGTCTCTAGCTAGTTTACTTTTAAAATAATATACGTAGGTAACTAACTACTCTCTAAATAGAGAAAATATATATAAAACTCTATTATCTTATATTTCTATAAGTAGAGTAAGTAAGAACTAATACTAGTAAAAGTCTTAGCTAATACTATTATTTTATTAATATTAATAAGAAGTACTCTAGTTTCTTTCTTATTAATTATTAATAATAATAACTAAAAGCTTTTTTTTTTATTATTATAAAATAATAATAAGTACTTTTCTTTTTATTATTAATTATAATAGAGGCTAATTAACTACTAAATAAAGATTATAAATCTTTTAATAGCTTAAAGCTAAAAAGGTACTATTATAATAATAGATAAAAAGTATAAGTTAAACTATATAGTTCTAAAATAGATATTTTATTAATTCTAAAGAATAACTCTTTTAGAATAAATAAAAATCTTTTTCTTTTAAATATATTAATTACTTAGAATAAGTAATAATATAAATAAAATATATTCTAACAAAGCTATAAGCGTTTAGCTAGACTTATAACCTATAAAGAATAGATAGATAATAAGAACTATTCTCTAATAATAGAATATAGCTTTATTAGAATAAAGTAGTTAAATACTATAATAAATAGTATTAACTAATAAAGATTATAATATAATTACAGAGTAGATAATAGGTAAAAGATAATAATATTATTACTAGGTAAAAAATAACTATAGAGAATTACTATTTCTTTTATAGAAAATAGCTACTAGAATAATTACGTAAATATCTACTTATTTCTGCCTAGAGATAAGAATTTATAATTAAATCTACTTAATTTCTATTAATTTCTAGATTTATAATCTAAGTCTACTAAATTCTTCTTATCTTCTAGATTTATAATCTAGACTAGTACTAATTATATTAGTTTATGCGTTGTATTATATAAACTAATAATTAGTTTATTACTAGATCTTTTAGTAATTATAGAAAGAGAGATAAGAAGATAAAAGTTATTAAATTACGTAATAACTCTAATATTAACTAGGCTAAGATAAATAGAGGTATTTTAGAATCTTCTAGTATAGTAGATTAAAACTAGCTACTAAAATCTTAATTACGTAAGTAATTAGATTTACTAGAAATTTTTCTAATTTGTTAAGAAATAATAATAAGTGCAATCTTAACAAAGCTTAATAATAAAAAGATAATAATAACTAAGTTATTATAATCTTTATATAAGATAATATATAAAATAGTATATAAAATAGTATATAAAATAGTATATAAGATAGTATATAAGATAGTTATATTTATAGATTATATAAAGTTCTACTATAGAATAAGATTTCTAAATATATATAAAGTAGTAATAATAAAATAATTTAGTTAAGTAATAGTAAATAAAGTAATATAACTAGTAAGAAATTAGTTCTATTTTTATAAATACTAAGAAAACTTATAAATTATTTAACTAGTATAGTATTTAGTATTAAATTTAAGCTACTTATATCTTTAATATATCTTTAGATTTCTAAAAGTAGTAACTTATAGAATAGAAAAAGTACACTTTTACTAAGAAAGATTTTAGTATATATATTCTAACTATAAATCTTTAGAATATATTACTCTATTAGTTATAAGCTAATAAGTATATATTATTATATTCTAATTCTCTTAGAGATTAGTGTTAAAATTCTTTTATAAAGTACTTTAGTATTAGAATAGCTTTATAGCTAGTCTAAATTTAGAAGCTTTAACTACTTTAAAAATAATAGTACTAAAACTCTAAGCTTTAGCTTACTTAACACTATATCTCTAAAAGTAGATAAAATCTTTAGTTATATATTCTTTAGTAGACTAGTAATAGACCTTACTCTTTTAGAACTAGTTTATAGGCTATAGAATTATTAGTTTACTAATAAAAATATAAGTATACTATATATATAACTATATATACTAAATTAGAATCTAGGCTATATATACCTCTAACTACTCTTAAAAGTACTATACTACGTTACGTTAGACACGCTGTAAAAATTAAGAGTCTAATAGAACCTAGAGTAGTTACTTAGAGGTAGGTATAGAAATGTACTTTGTATAGATCTACAATTCTAACTTTCGCGAAGTTCTTCTCTACAAACACTACATCTACCTACAGCGAAATCCTCTCGATATCGTTCTTCGCAGCATGGCTGGTAGCCACGAACGGCAACTGCTCCTGCAGCGCCTTGAAGTTCTTCTCCGCCTCCCAATTCCAGATGCTGTCGGACGCGAAGAGCAAATCAATCTCCTCGAGCGTGCGCTGGTTCGTCTCGGGGTACAGCGCCCAAACCATGGGGATGGTGATGGCGTTGCATGCAGCGAAGATGTAGAGCGTCTTCTCGCCGAGCGAGTCGAACATGATGGGGCAGAGGAGTGTGAGCCAGCCGTTGCCGATGGACCAGCCAACGACGCCCCAGGCGTTGCCCTTGGCGCGCACTTCGAGGGGGAAGATCTCGGCGGGGTAGAGCCATGGGACTGTGAGCCAGGTTGCGCCGAAGATGGCCGTGAAGATGAAGACCATGGAGACGGCGGCGTTTCCGTATGAAGATGCTGCGCTTGTGTCGCCGCGCTTTGTTGCTTCCTGTCCGAGGTACGAGAACCCTCCGGCGAGGGCCATTGCGATGCCTTGTCCTGCGGAGCCCCAGTAGCACGTCCAGCGGCGGCCGATGCGGTCGAGTGTGAAGACGCAGATGAGTGTCGCGAACATGTAGAAGATGTTGTTGAGACCTGAGATCCATTGTCGCTTCGCCGGGCTCATACCCGCGATGCCGAAGATGGTGGGCGCGTAGATTGTGACACCAGCGATACCAACCTACGTGTTCGAGTTAGCGACATCGATATGCATAACATGCGTCCAAACTTACCCATTCCTGCATGATCTGCAGCCAGATTACAAGCTGAACGCGGCGGCCAGTGTGCAGCTTACCAGACCCGATACCGAACAGCATGCGGAAGTAGTCTTGCTTGCGGAAGTTAGAGCGCTCCAACTCGCATGAGGCGACAATCTCCTGGAACTCGACTTCCGCTCTCTCCTTGTCCTCTCCGGTATCGCCTCGAAGTCGAGCCAGAACGTAGCGTCCCTCAGCCTCTCGCCCCACCTTCACGAGCCAACGCGGGGATTCCGGGAAGAACATGACGGCGGCCATGAGGACCATGAGCATAGGGATCTGGAATGCGATGGGGAAGCGCCAGATGAAGGACGAAGTGCCGTCGCCGTAGAAGGAGCATGCGTACTCAAGCCAGTATGCGATGACGACACCGAGGATGTTGAGGGTGAACTCGATCGCGATGAACTGTCCGCGCGAGGTGTGCTCCGCGGTCTCGGTAGCCCAGACAGGAATGATCGAGTTGAGAATGCCGGTGCCCCAGCCGTTGACGAGACGTGCGCAAATCATCCACTCGTGGTTCATGGCCGAGCATTGCAAGCATGCACCGACAGTTGCGACAGCTGCTCCGACAAAGATTGTCTTGATGCGCCCGTAGCGATCACCAATTGAGCCACCGACCAAGCATCCCACCAGTGTACCGAGGTAGTATACCGACACGATGCCGCCTTGGAGCAAAGTATCGTCCACGACTGGACCGCCGTCTGCGCCTTTGTGTCCGAAGCCCATCAGGGTGTAGTAGTCGTATGCGGTGTTGACACCACCCATCATTCCCTGATCGTAACCGAAGAAGAGGATCGATAGACCGGCGATGCAATTAATCCTGGTGGAAGAGTTAGCGATGGTTTGATTGTGTTGTAATCGTAACATACGCGATGAGCAATGCGCGCTTCTCATATCGATGAACGACATTCCACTTGGAGATCTGGTCCATGGTGGGCAATGGCTTCGCAACGTCAGACCCTTGATTGGGTGTAGTATCGCGAACGTGTACGGTTTGATGCTTCGCTGAGCGGGAAACCTTGTCGCGAACATTGAAGCCCGTAGGCGGATCGGGCGTACTTATAGCATGATGCCATGAGCATGGATAGGTTACATCGTGACTTTCGCGCGTGGTCGTCCAACCCTGCGGAGGCCTTTGATTCCCATGGGGCCCCAATTGTCGGCCCCTCTTTTCATGGCTGGGACGCGGAAGCCTCTCCAGTTACGACCATGGATGTGTGGATCGTAAGCTCTCGATAGCTTGTTAGTCGCGGCCAAGTCGCGCGACAGTGGTCCGAATGCTTCGCGCATTACTAGAGGCGGTAAGCCGCCCTGGCACAGACGCCGGTGCACTTGCCTGAAGCTTGCCGGCACCAAGCCTAGCGCCCAGGCGGCTACCACACGCAAAAGCCTTGAGAAGCATTTGATGCCAGTCTTGCGAAGGCTTTGCGTGCAATGAATGAATGCGATGCCCGTCAAGTTGTAACGATTGATTGCGGCCATGAGACGCAGCGAATTGGTCGTGATATTTGGCATCGTGGGTGGTGACGTAGCATGAGTCAAGGTTTTCTGGGGAAGGAACTAACTTGACTTGGGCATGCACGATGCATCGGCCTGAACCCCGACCCGCTTCAATTGCCGACGGTTGAATGCGCGGCAATGCAAGGCTGTTCGATGACGATTGGCAAGATTTTCGTAAGAAGAGTCGGCGTTTCTCGAGATCGGGCGCTTCAGTTTCCCAGTTTGATGTTGGCAGTGTGCGACAGCGGTCGCTTCTCGTGTAGAGACGCGGGCGAAGACGGAGAGTGTGGTGTGAAGCTTGACCGATGAGCGTCGATGGTCCATAAGCGGCACCGGACCCGATGCCGGGTTTACCAAGTTCACGTTCAAAAGAGGGACGCGGACTCTGCGACGCTCACCATTGATGCATGTCAAGGAGTAGGGAGTGCGCGATGAAGGGATTACTCGCTGGCGACAGCAGCTCATATCATGAGAATGGGGGACAGGTGGATCGGAGGGTGCTGTCGCTTCGGACTGTTATGGCGGGCTCTGGCCGTACTTTCGCTCGCCTACTGGATTTTACTCTCCTATCACATGAGCATAGGTGTCTCGTGGGTATAAAGCGGAACAGTGTGGTTTCAAGCCGCCGCGCCTCCGCTATGTTGTTTCTCACAATACCGCTTCAGATCCTCGCACCAGAGGGCAACCTTGCCCTTCAATGTGTCCTCCATCATCAGCTTGACAACCCTTGACAGCATGCCAGTCATGATCTCCCACGACCTGACCTCGCATTCGTTTTCTCCAGTGACAATGACCTCGTGGAAGCGCTCCAGCTTGGGCGCAAAGCCGTACATGCCGCCGTTGCCCGTCCAACTCACCCTGTATACCTTGCTAAGATCGGCCGTAAACGAGGAGTCTTCGAGGAGGTCGGGTGTGAGGTAGGATGTCGGCGCAGAGGGCGTGCTGATGTCGACGACCTTTAGCTGTGTCTTTGTGATATCGTTCGGCTTGTCCGCGTTCATGATGACATGGAACTCCATGGAGCAGCCGATGCTCATACGCTCTTGACTAGTCGAATCGAGATCGTTCCCGGGGGACTGGATCTCCGCGACGGGTACCCACGTGTTCCATGCCTTGTAGTCTTTGGCGCGGAGAAGGGTGTCGAATACGAGTGACGCCGGCGCGTGCACTGCCGTCGAGTAGGCGATGGTGAGGATGGCGTCCTTTCGCGAGACGATCTTGGTGGTGAGCCCTTTCGCGGGCGGCCAGGCTGCAGTTTCAGACATGGCGTAGTGAGTCGTGTGTGTGTATGCGTATGTGCATCGCGATGGAACGAGGTGCAGATAGTGTTTGCTTATGCTGACGACTGCGCCGCGTTGCTTATCGAAGGACGCGCCTTATCGATAGGCTAGCCCCAGGGTGGAACGCCGAGGCCACCCTTGTGCATCTCTCATCACACCGCGCACAGTACACTTCGCAACGTCTCACCATGTGGCACCCTTTCGATAATATATCCGAGGAGCTCGTCGATGCCATCGTCAGTCTATGCGGCCGACGCACACTAGCAAACTTGTGCCGCGTGTCCAAGCAACTCAACCGCATCGCAACTCCTCATCTCTACGCGAATATCACGTTGAACGCAGACATAGGCGGGGAGGGAGCTCTGAGACACCTCCGCCCACTTGCGCACCGCACTTTCGCCGATCCATCTTTTGCTTCGCTTGTAAAATCCATCGCCCTTCCAGAAGGCTGGGGAGGTTGTGAGAGCGCACCTCGCCTTGACTGTTTCAAGGTGAAGCCATGGCCAAGAATCGAAACTCCCGAAACCGAGCAACTGCTAGAGCGGATATGTCGGGAATACTACGAAGATGAGACCAAAGCGCTGAGAATGTACATCAAGTTGTATGCAGCTGATGCGGACGTCATTATCACACTGCTCGTCGCGAATCTCCCAAACCTGGAGAGATTAGACTTGGAATTCGGAGAGTTTCGTGACCATAAGCTCTTTTGCGAAATGATCAAGGGGTCTGCCGGGCGCCTTGAGGCTAAGAAAGCGGCGTCACTCAATTCGACGGAATCTTCCTTGTCTCCAACCGCCCCATTGCCAAAACCTGTCGATGTGTTCATCAGAGATTCTGAGGCTGGCGATGTTGACTATCTGGCATCATTCTTCCACCTGCCGAATCTTCGCTCCATGTACGCATTCAAGTTTGGGGATGACGATGAGAATATCAGTACAATGGAGAGGAATCCATTCGCCTTGCTGGGACTGCGATCCTGTGGCGTGCAATACATCGAGCTCAGAGCCTCCTCGCTGGCAACGCATACGTTGCAACACTTGATCGAAGCGACTATACCGGGGAACTTGAAAGCTTTCCTGTACGAGAGGGCATGTTCTTTGACGTCGCGCTCGGCGGAGCTTCCCTTTCTCATGCGTTGTCTGGAAGATCATCAAGATCACCTAGAGACTCTGGCGCTCGGTTACGAGGAGATCGAAGGCTGCATGGTATTTGAACATACATGGTGGGAGTTCTTTGACAGACGGCCAGCCGCCATGTCATTCACTTCATTCAAGTCTCTTCGGCGCCTCCGAGTAGCGCCCGAAACGATCTGGGGATACACCCATGACGAATGCACTGTCCAGTACGAGGAGGACATTATGCTGACCATAGACATGTTTTGGAAAGCCCTTCCAGCATCCTTGGAGGAGCTCTGGCTTACACGGTTGCAACACCATTGGATACCGGGCTTTATGTCCCATGATCTCGGCATCATCCCCAACATCTTTATACCTGCGCTGGACCGTCTTGTAGAGGAAAGCAGCAAAGCTTGTCCCCATCTCCGGTCGATCTGCATTGAACTCCTACCTAATCATTGGGAAGTCCTGTGGCTGGATGAGCTAGCCGAATGTTGTCACGACGCTGAAAGAAGAGGTATCCACTGCACTGTCATCTTCCTTTACCCGCGTGATGTCAACTCCGATTTTAGAAGGAGTGAAGCGGTCGAGCGTGGATGGGGCTGGAACGAAGATGTCGAATGGAGCGAGATTTCTATGAACGCAAACAAGACATGGCGGAAACATGTCATTCATGCAGCGAAGGAGAATGACTTGAAAGGGAAAATGAGGGCGCTTCAAAACAGTAGCTTCGAGTACGTAGACAACAAGTCGTCGTTATCCGAAGAGACCGACACCGATGACGACTTGTCTTTATCAGGACACAGCGGAACCGACGACGATTTATCTCCATCAGAACAGAGCGACACCGACGCTTAGGGATAACGGACTCCGAAAGGAAGAACAAGGTCAAGAATTGCAGCGGAGTTCAATTGGGAGTTGGTATTACGTCGATCAAACATTTCGGTAGAGCCATCCAAAGGAGACAATTTACGTCAAAGGGGCGTTTGAGGTAGTGACCCCAATTAAGCAAGGAACATACGTACAAGCACACGGCAATAACTATTAACGAGAAGGGAAAAACATCGCGACGAGCACGACATCTAGTGCGCAAACGAAAGATCAAACATCAGACTGCGTAGTCGCGCCAATAGCAGCACCGCTCTTCGGCACGAGAAAGTCGCTCTTCGGAACCCTTCCATCAGCACCTCTTGCCTTCTTCAACGTAGCAGGATCAACGCTCAAGAAGCTAGCATCCGACCAGCTGCCGGACTGCCACGAATTACCCGTCGCCTTGATACCCGACGCGGTGAGGCTGACCTGCGAGCTACCCACATTCGAAACCGCAATATTGTTCTTCATAGTCGAGCTGGAGCTGCGGAAATTGAAGCCCACATCACCATTCTTCCACGCGGTATTGCGCTCAACCGTCAAGCTACCAGGGTTTCCGTTATCAATGAACCCCTTCTTCGCGTTAGAGAACGCCATGCAGTTGCGC
Source organism: Alternaria hordeiaustralica (assembly GCF_023758085.1). Classification (NCBI taxonomy): domain Eukaryota; kingdom Fungi; phylum Ascomycota; class Dothideomycetes; order Pleosporales; family Pleosporaceae; genus Alternaria; species Alternaria hordeiaustralica. Next base: position 876,358 of record NW_026056785.1, on the reverse strand, counting down.
ACAACGTGGTTGGCAGGCGGGTTATCCGTGATACCGAGCTTGAAGCCGTTGCCGTCTCCCTCGAAAGAGCTGAAGCCCCAGCGATTGAACCCATTACCCCACGCATATACCTCTTCCAGCGTGACGGACGAGCCGAACATGAAGAGGTCAAGGCCGTCGTCGACGTTCTCCCATAGGCGTGCGTTACGCAGGACGTTGCCCTCGCCCGATCCTTCTTTGCAGGCGAAGCCGTCGGCGGACTCGCCGTTCTTGCGCGGGTCGCGGTTGCGGTACGAGTCGAGGTATACGACGGTGTTGTTGGAGGAGGCGCCTTGGAGCTGGAAACCGGTTTCGTAGTTGTCGTGGGTGGTGAGGAGTTCGTAGTGGTTGTGCGATGCGTCGCGGGCGTATACGCCGTATGGGCCGTTGATAATCCTGGGCGTTGTGTTAGTATGCTAAACGGTCGGGGTGCGGAGATAGATAGGTGTACTCACTCTAAGTTGTAGAACTTCCAGTAGTTCGCTTTCTCGATGTGGAGAGCACCGCGCTCCTTGTTTGGTAGAGACTCGTCTAGGGCGTACGGTGTACCGGGCATGCCTTCGCCATCGATGATGACCTTTTCCTTCTCGAAGGAGCGGAGAGTGATGGGCTGGATCCTGGTGCCGCTCTTGGTGATTTGGATGTTTGTCGTGGGCTTGTATGTACCAGCGCGTAGAAGGATCACATCGCCAGGTGCAGCAGCGTTGACGGCTGATTGAATTGAGCCAAAGGGTGCGGCAGAGGTACCCGTTCCTTGACCTGTTGGCGAAACATAGATGTCTTTAGCGTTTGCAGAGGTAGATAGCGCAGCAATAGCAGCAGCGAAACTAAGCGAGCGCATGTTGAGAAGTAGTACGATAATACAAGATGGGTATTGAGAGGTACTGGTAGGCCAGGGTTGTTCTGTATTCCTACAATGAACAGTCTATGGACTCTATATACTCCTAAATCAATCTCCGTGGCATCTCGCGAACCCAAGATTGTGTCGCATGTCATGAGTCCGTACCTCTGTACCTCTCGTGTCAGTCGCCAAGATGTAATAGATGAGCATGCGCCGTCGTCGAAGCTCCACCAATGCCTTAAATTTCCGACTCTTCGCTTCGTGCAACCCTCGACGCGGTGACACAGACGCCCGAATGAGCAAGCTTTGCTGTACCCCACAACTCGCTTGCGGTAATTATTCATGTCGCACGTGGTGGCGCATGCGAGTGGGTATGTGATTGATGGATCGCACAGACGGAGTTTCAAAACATCGCCAAGTGAGAGGAGGTTTTGCGCTATGCAGACATTGGTGCAGGCGACCTTTATTGCGACCGGGTAGTACCGGGGAAACTTCGACCGAGGGAATATACATCCGATTCATGGATCTCTGTACGTGCTGTCGCGAGTCGTGCGCAGGTAATGGTGTGGTGGTGAAGTGGTGTTGAAGGATAGTGTTCAGTAATCGAGATGGCCGACGAGCGGCAATGGCGGCCGCCGAATGCGCCAAGCTAGTCCAGATCTTGTGTTGTCCTAACGCCAGTGTCAATGCCTGTTGAACAACTCGATATTGGAAAAGGGCGGCCTCATGTACCTTGTGCTGGCAGGGGAGAACGCTCAACCACCGTCGTATTGCACGCTACCAAGCCCACAATCTTGATCTCGTTGTCGCGTTACCTTCCACGCAATGACATCTGGCGGAGATATTCCACTAACACTCTTCCACCATCCATCTTGGGTAAAGTTGAAAGGCCACAAGTCAAAAGCCATACGTCCGATGTTTGTCTTCTCCTCTTCCGTCTCTATCTCTTCCTTTGCTTTGTACAACAGGTCGTGCAGCAATTTCGCCCCGAAGCCCTTGAAGTGTACGTGAACAAGCATTTCATCGATGTGCGACGGCACGCTTGCGTTGGGCGTAAGGTGAAATGGTAGATGGACAATCGGCCACGTATAAGGGTCTTGAGGGTCCCATTCCTGTGAATCGTCGACTGGCGATCGTTCATTCGGCTTTGCGCATGTCGTAAGTGTTGGAGGTAAGTGGTCAACTTCGTCCGGGTCTCGGGCCACGATCGTTGAAGAGCGACGGTGCAACACCGTGGAAGGCGTTCTCACAGCCAGTGTCGCAAGCGAAGAGCTACGAGCTGGCCATAGGTTCGTCCCGCTCGGCCAGCCTGCAAGCGATCCTGGTGTGTCGCGGTAGAAGGAGGTAGGAGAGGTCACACGCCATGGAACCTGCGCTGTATTAATGAGGTAGGTTTCCTCATCCGGACTGTAATCTGGTGTCGACGGGTCCACTGAGCTTGCTCTCGGCGACATTCCCTTATCGCAAGCGGTCGACACAAACCGCGCTACCCTTCCCTTATCGCTGGCAGGTGCTTCTTGCACGCAATCCTCGGCTATGCGTAGTGGCGGGAACGAGGTGTATGAATTCGAAAGATGTATAGGCTGCGTCATAGTCGCGAAACCGTGGGAAGAGTCCGATACGCGGTAGTTACCTGGAGGATTAGTTAAGTGTATACCCCAGCTCCACTCCAAGCGCGGTGGGAAATCTCCGCAAAGAAAAGTGGAAATATAAGATCACGTATCACGCGTGACTAAGTCCATGGCCTTACCACGAGCATATCTCATTCGGCGTGTAGCAGTCGAACCGCTGCAAGTCCGACTTCACGATATGAAGGGCATGACGCGCCATGAGCGAAAAGCGCACATCGGGAAGATAAATGAATTTTTGCTATCTATCTAACCGCTATCAGCAAGAGATAATTGCGGTATATGCGCGTAGCAAGAGCGACAACGCGCCGTATCCAAAAGCTGCCACATCCTGACATGTGGTGTCAGTTCTGAACCTTGTCGCAGACCGTCATCTTAGAACATTCCACCGTGAATATCGCGCTTGCCGTGAGGTGAGTCTTCGGCCGTGTTGCCACCAGTGAGCAGACTCGTCGCATTGCGGACAATACTTGTCGTGGCTAGAATGTTCATAAGAGTGATCTCATCCGACTTCTTTGTCCAGCCCAAATCATTAGGGAGACGTTCATTCTCTGCTCTAACGTTAGCTCCTAGCCCAATATTGCGCTCGACAATTTTGCAAGTGCTAGATGAACTCACCAAAGAAGTATTGCATCAACGTGCGGTTGACAGTACCCTCCTCAAGGGAACCAAAGGCGATGATAGGCGCTGCGACTTCACCCAGACTGAACTCTTCGGTGGAAGCGGTGAAGGTGTAGTTTGGGTTCGTTGCTCGGCTCTCCAACTGACGGAAGATCTTGGAGTTGGCCAGCATCTTAGCTGTTACCACCTCTTCCGTCCACCACTGCTTCGATACATTGTATACCGTCTCGTTGAAGACGTGGTTGTTGCCAAATGCCGCATCGGTACGAGTTAGGCTGGCGTCGTGCTCGAGGACATTGTGGACGTTGAGCTGTTCGAGCGTGAAGAAAGTCGCGTTCGGTTCTGGATTGGCAATGATTGCTTGCTGCCACATAAGCGCGCCGAGAGACGCGTTGAAGTTCAAGCCGTCCTTCAAGCCCTTGACTACATTCTCTTGTGTGAAGTTACGGCCATCGCGGGGAAGAAAGCCGTGGTTCGCTAGGGTGTTAAGCATCGGGCATGGGCCGCGGACTGCGGATATCGGCATTAGATCTTCGTTCCACAGAAGAGCATGTATACATACAGTCATTTGGCAAGGCCGCCATCCAAGCATGAGGATCCGCAGGTGCGGCGTCGTACTGAGGTCTCGCCGCGGCGAGTGTCGCGGTGGAAGCGATGAAGACGGTGGTAAACTTCATGATGGAGTGGAAGATAGCGGAGATGGACGAATGATAGTTTTGAAGCGGATGAAGTTGCTGCGCAGGCTGTTGTTGCAATACGACTGACAAGAATGGAGCCATGTCTTATATGTCTCTTTGAAGACCCCAGGTTTGACAGCTCTAAAAGCAACATTAGTAAACACCTTCGTCCGTATGGTATACGCGTAACAGCTATCGCTAGTTTGTGGTACCAGCTTTGCAACCAAGACCAGATAGATAGCAACATAGTGCCCGCATCCTAGGTGATGCACGCCGGGAAGGGCGCACAGCCATACTTCCGGTGTCGATCCGCGGAAGCGCGAGATCTAAAAGCCCCAGATCCTTTGTTTCAACGAGATATCTGGCCAATAATGTTTTCGCCGATTGAATAGCACAGCGCAGGGCGACGTCACATCGGGGGCACAAGTCGTATACCGGAAAGAGTACGGCTGTGAGGACCGTGCATACGCGGTGCACTTCGTTGTCGGTCTCGCACTCGCACTCCCAGACTGCGCCGACGACTCCTTACATCAGAAGTCGTCGTCATGTCTTCATCTTCCATCAATTGAACTGACGAACGCGTTAATCTCCAGGGGATCAGTTTTCCAGTTCCCGCTTGCAATGACCTGGTCCCTTGGGAAAGATCCGGACCAATCTCTTCCGCAATGCCGGAGAAGTCGGCTTCGAGAATAAGACGTTGGTACGTATCGAAATCTCTTGAGACCTCTGGACGGATATGGCCTTCATCTATTTCTCGTGACAGTGTCGACTGACTACTACCCCAACATCGCCGTTAGCGGAGGGCTCCGTTGCGGCAGCGGGTTTCGCATCGCTGGGCACAAACATGAATACAGGTCAGGAGAACACCACCAACACGGGATGGGCTTTCATCCAGAACACATCCGATGCATATTGAAGAGAATTTGCGAAACATCGCGTCGTGATGTATATTCGGTCACCATGGTAGAGGATAAGAGTGCAGTCGCGATGAGTGCGAATGAGGGGCAGTCTCTCGCCTCGCCTACGACCAAGGGGCAGGCACGGCTGGCAACTGGCAACAACACCTGCGCATTCCACGACGACCTCGCGACATCTCCAAGACCTGCCTCTAACACCCGTCCACACGGCAGACTCATTAAACGCGCCTCACAAGCGGTCAACCCCTCACCAAATACCCTCCCTATTCCCCCCAAACCCGTACCTGCGCAAGCCTCACCTCGCGCACCTCCGGACCAACGAAACCGCGTCCCCACGTCCCTCCACATGCGCCTCACAAACTGCCATCACTACCCCTCTACCCCTCCCGCCTACTATTCGCTGTAGACCCTGATCCTTCAGCGCAAACGCACGCTGTCCAAGGCGATCCAAGGCGTGGCGGCGTGCGGCTCTGGCTCACGCTCGGCCAGCCAAGGAGACGTGATTGGCTGGGTGTAAACGCCACTAACTTTGCCGTGCAGCCAATTCTGATCGCTACAACGAGGGTCGCGGAGTGCGCTAAGATGTTCTCACGTCTTTGTGGTCAGCGGGTGCTGCGATTTGGTCGGGATAGGCATAGTTGAAGGATGTTCTGGAAGGTGACAATAAGGCGTAATGGGGTGCTATTCGTAGCACGAAAACCCCTCATGTTCTTACTATTTTGATTGACAGCCCAGCATATCCTTTCTGTTGTTATTGAAAGTAGTTCCTGTCGCTTTTCTTCTGTCATACTCTGGACTTTCGCTCATTGCAATACTGTCGTTACAATTAGCCTCTCATTGGACTCTCCTCGCATCTCTTCTACTCGATTTCGGGAACACAACGCTTTTACGTCTTCAATTATCTTCACTCGGAGAACCCATCAACCTGTCACAACAACAACCACCGCACACACACAATGCCACCAAACCCCCTCCCCACCACGTCCCTCACCCCCGAAGCCCCCCCAGCCATAATCCCCATCCCAAACGGCAGCTCCCGCCGCGACGGCTTCAGTCCCGGCGCCATAATCGGCATCGTAATAGCCATCGTCTGCCTCCTCCTACTTGTCCCCATCATCGCCATCCTCCTCCGCCGCTACGAGAAGACGCGGTTACGAGAGACGCCCAAGCTCAGCCCGGGAAGCAGCAGCGATATCAGTCTGCGCAGTGTGCAGGAGAACCATAGTTTAAAGAGCATTTTGGTGACGAAGGAGTTGTCGAGGAGTAGTATGAGGATGGAGATGGACAGGGTGGATTCGGGAAGTGGGGTTAGGAGACCGGAGGATGTTTATGGGCAGGGGAGGGAGAGGGAGAGGGGGTGGAGTTGTACGGAGGTTAGGGGTGGGTGAGAGGGAGGGGGGGTTTGTGATCTTGGTTTTTAGGGCGACTGGTCGGAGGATTGAGTGCGCGGATGACGTGCGACGGGTACGAGCGACTTCTCGCAGGCCGAGCGCCGCAATATGCATCCAACGAGATGGAGATGCGCACACGCTCTCTCAGCCAAGCCTGCGAGAAATGCTCCGCCAACTGTAAAGTACGTTAGCTCCGTCATGGGGCGCGCTCAGTCGGATTGGCTGGGCACTGAGGGCGTACAGTACGTCGGGTGATGAAGGGTTTGGCGGAGAAGCAGTATTGGCATTACGAGAGAGGCTCGTCTGGTCGATCTTCCTTCGTGGATGGGGCTAGCGGGACGATGAGAAATGACAACCCAGCAACAAAGCGTCAAGACGTAATCTCCACACCCTACAACTTCCGATAAAGATGCACCTGCATACGCATATTCTCCAGCTCAATCGGATACCTTAATCTCTCATCCAACCTATACCACCTACTATCATCCTCTTTAACCTTCTCCCACCTAACAATCTCTTCCTTGCCGCGCTCATTCAAATTCCCGCTGGCCTGCTTCAACAGCGTATGATCGAGGAGCCATTGCATGGGGTACTTCTTCTCGGCGCCGTTCAGCGTGACGGATGAGTAACTTCCGGGGCTGTCGACGACGAGGAGGAGAGCGCCGGGTTGGAGGATCGTTGTCATGAGGAGAAGAAACTTTTGAGTTAGGGGCAGTGAGGCTGTGTAGAGTTCGTTTAGGGTAAAGAGGAGGGTGACGAGGTTTGCGTCGGCGAGTTGTTCGGATAGTTCTTCAGTTGAGGCTGAGAGTACGTCTTGCTGCTTGAATCGTACGGTGACGTCTTCTGGATTGAGAGGTGGAACGTTTGCGGCTCTTGCAGCGGCGGATGCGTATTTCGACAGTTCGGCTGGAACTGTGAGTTGTTTGGCGAGGTTCTCCACGACCACACTCCAGTCGGCGATGTCGATGGCGGTAATTTCCACATGACCTCTCGGGCCATCTACATCTTCCCCGTCTTGTGAATACGTGGTAGACATGAGTTTTTGCAAGCCGCCCAACGTCACAATCTCCGCGCCCGCTCCACCACCCAAACACACAATCTTTCTGTTCTTCGGCTTGGTTTGCTCTGTCTTGCCTTCTTGATCCTCTTCCTCCTCTTCCTCATCAACCCATAGCTCGTCCCTCAACTCCCACATGAGATCCAAATATCCCAACGCGCGACTCGGACTCCACCTCGCCGCATACGCCTCCAAATACTCCTTCTTCCCAAATGCAGTCGCAAAGTCGCGCTTGTAAAGATGGCCCTTGACTTCCTGCAACAGCGGCGTGATATCCGCGCTCATCCTCTCCGCGAATGAGTTGCGGAAAATGTTCAACAAAAGTTGCTGGAGTTCAATCGGAATATAAGAAATGCCTGGTCCTTTAGCGCCATTCGCCAGACGCTTTTCCGGCTTTTTGGGTTTCGCAGGTTGAGTTCCTTCTCTTTGCGCCTTGCGCTTTGCGTTTAGTTTGGAATTGGGCGCCATGGTTCTTGTTCTTGGTGTTGTTGTTATTTACAGCCGGGTGCGACAGTCATCAGACTAAGTGGGAAAGGATGGTGAAAGTCTCGTTATCGATAAGTGGTAAGCGAAGAGAGATGTGATTCGCTCCCCACCGGCTCAGTGTTCGGAATGCGTTCCGACGGCTCCAGCTCTATTGCCGACCTCGGGATATGTGATGACGAGCATGGAGCTTGACTCATCTCGATCTCAACGAAGAGGACGATACGTGTTTGACTCAGACTGAGTCTTTATCTATATAAGTTGACGAGAGACATTGACAGTTATAAAATCATTTCATCGATTTACTAACCTCACAATGCGTCTCCCCTACGTCCCCGACCCCCCAAACTTCACGTCCGAAGAAGACAAAGCCGTCGAGCAGCGCGTCAGACAACGGCGAGGCGAGAAGGGTCTCATAGCTCTGGATCGAACATTGCTCCATGCTCCCCCAGTCGCGGACGGGTGGTAAGTTCCAAAGCATCATGCTCCAATCTTCCATGTCATGCTGTCCCAGTCCACACACGATGGTCCGGCGCATAGTACAGCCATTCACACTTCGACTACTCATCCACTTTGAGATGCGACGAACTGACGGAGATGACCAGGAACTCATTCCTCGGCTCCATCCGCACAAAAACTAGCCTGCCCACTTCCATCCGCGAAACAGCCATCTGCCGCGTCGCGGTACTGAACAAAGCATGGTACGAATGGGAGTCTCATTCGCCGATTCTAGAATCAGCTGAAGGTATATATAGCCCCCATATTCCTTTCCCTCCATCCACTTCTCCTTTGCCCCTTCTCCTCTTCTCCTCTACCCCCACTCCCAAACACCTACTTACCTACCACCAAGACGTCACAAAGTCCCAAGTCCTCGCCGTCCTAAACTCCTCACCCAGGGAGCCACTCGAGGCGTTGGGAGCCAAGTTATCCGCCGTACTGGCATACACGGATGCCATGACACTAGACGTGCGTGTGCCAGACAGCGTGTTCGAGCAGTTGAATCAAGTAGGGTTTAGCGAGAAGGAGATTGTGGAGATCACGGCGACGGTTGCGGCGTATAATTGCGTGAGTAGGTTTTTGGTTGCTTTGGATGTGGGGGAGAGGAATGCGCAGACGGGACCGAAGGAAGGGGGGAAGGAGTAAGCATCTATGAAACGATGGATCGATGTAATTGGCGAATGAGTCACTCAACTTGGGCTATCGATCGCACGTAGCATTGTATCTTTGCTGCGTTCAAGCACAGGCTTGACTTAATCCATATGTATATTCTCCATCTGACTGCCTGCACAACTCTCTCCTACCCCTTCATCGTCTTCCGACATCTCTCACGCCACCCTACTCTGCCTCGCGATCTTCCTCCTCTGCGCCAACATATGCGAGAACAGAATGTAACTTCCTGGGACATAGATGGCCAGTATAGCCCAAAGCGCGTATCCAAACAACTCGTTCCTCTCACTAGCCAAAGGGATAGCCTGGTACACCAGCCAGCACTCACTCGAGATACCAAGAGGGTAGAGAACGAGGAAGGTGTTGTAGCGCAACCAAGTCCAGAGCTTCGGAACCCCGGCACCGGATAAGGAAAAGACGAAGTAGGAGTAGCGGATTACTTCTGTGACGCTCCATGCGAGCAGCATGGTGCTGTAGGCGGGGGAGTGGCGGGTCGAGAGGGGAAATGCGGGAGGTGAGGCGATGAGGTGGACGAGGAGGAAGCGAGATGCGACTTGCATGAGGGTGGTTAGAAGGGGAGCGCGGACGAGACCTGTGATGTTGTTAGTAAGGTTGATCAGGCCACCGAATATTCATCTCCCAATGTACACAACCAAGATCTCTCTCGCGAAAGGACCCATTCAGGCTCGAGCGCGGAAGACAAGAAGAGGAGAATCCACTCCACCATCCTCCCCTCCCCCCGTAAGAGATAGTAACTCACCAACCAGACTATGCAACACCTCCATCCCCGCAACCGTCTGCACCCCCCTCGTATACCCCTCCAAATTCCCATACACCTTCCCACTCGCTAACCCCCTCTTCGTGGCCGTAAACCAATCGCCCTTGCCAAAGAACTTCCCTGCTTTCTGTGCATTCACCACCTCGTTCGCACCGATCGTGACAGTCTGGAAGAGTACGCCTGCCCATAGCGCGGCGGAGACGGCATTGTACAGCATGAGGTAGGCGTTCTTCGCTCCTCCGGATGGTTTGGTGGGTCGCTGGTCGTTGGGGGCCGCAGCCTGGGATGTTTTGGATTTGGCTGACATCTTCGTACGCAATCGTGATCAATTGATTTGAAACAAAGTTAGAAGTGAGGTGACGGGGTTTGTGTGTGCCTGAGGCCCAAGGGAAGCATGTAGCAAGCTGCCCTTTTCTGTGCATGCAGCTCGGTCTCGCGTACCTGAGGACCCCTGTTCTTGGCGCCGCCGACGCTGGATTTCCCGAGGTCCATCCACGTGGGATGAGATCATCATAGATTATCTCGCCGTGAGCGCCCATGACCTTCATCATCGCAATGAACAAGATATTCGGGACACGTAGCACATCAATATTCACAAGCACTCGAGTCAGAATCATCCATATCGCAGATTCATCTAGATCCATGCATACTAATTACATCGGTCATCCCTCATCTTGCTCCTCTTCCATCTCACCGGGGGCAATAGGGCGTGCAAAGGAACTCGACCGCTCGTAGGTACTAGTACCATATGTAAATTCAATTCAAAAAACATCCGTGCAAAAAACGCCATGCTATGCAAATGCAAACAAAATGCGAATAGATATGATAAGAGAGAGAGAGAGATGCAAGCAAGGGTATCGTCAAAACACCCAACCATGACTGTGAGCCGAGATATATGTCCTGGAGGAAGCAGAGACAGAAGGTCCACTGAAGTTATCCATCTCTTGAACTTGCGTGATCACAAGAATACCTGAATCATGCTCTTCTTATGGGACACGTTCTTATCGCAGTCCTCGACCACGCAGACCTTGAAAGGGTTCGTGTTTGCGCGCGTCTCCTTGCCTTTGGCACTGCGCTTCGCCGATCGATTGGCTGTGCATTCGCCGCAGTATACCTAGCACATTGTTAGTTTCGTCGTCGTGCCGTCCGTCACAAGCTGAGACTTACATGACCGCATCCCTTGACAATCCACACCTGCCTCTTGATCTCGTCGCTGCCGACGCACAACTGTTCTTCGCAATTGGGACATATAAGCGCCTCTCCTTCTTCTTCCGGACTCCTCGTGAAACCCTCCGGCGCTGGTGGTGGCGCATCGTAGGTAGCTGGAGGGGGCGGTGCTTCGCGTACCCGTGGGCCTATGTCAAAGCCTATGATATCGAAATCCAAATTGGGCGCTTGGAATGCGCCGACTCGGATGTGCGGCGCACGACCCCGAGAGGCGCTGCGGGAAGGGGCGACGGGTTCGTGGAAGCGATTTGCGGTCCGGTTGACTTGTTCGTGGAATCGATCGACTTGGGCTCGGAGGTGCGTGAAACGGCCGTTCAAAGTTCCAAAGAGATCCATGACGTTATCCAACTGCTCGTTTCTCTGCCGTCTCCGTGCCTCTGCCTCTGGTAACGCGTTCGCCCGTATGAACCGCACATCCTCGCCATCGGAGTCGTTCCCGTCGGCTGGTTGAACGGGGCGGTGACCGGGTATTGTGCGCGAAGAAATGAACTCGATCTCGGGCGAGCTTGGTTGCGGCGCCGGTGGATCGGGGTGCCACTCCTCCTCGCCATTGTCGAGGTCGATGATGATGTCAAAGCCCCTTGGCAAACGACGTGGGTGACGGCCACCGCGATGCGACTCTTGCTGTCCTCTGTCCTGTTGTTGTTGTTGCTCGCGTGGGTTATTGCCATTGTGACTCTCCCCGTCGCCCGAATCATCGGCTGTCAAGTCAATGATGTCGTCGTCCTGGCTCAGGTCGATAGCCACATCGTCCTCGTCGTCCCCCGTCAGATCGACAGACGCTGTTGTGTGTTGACTTGCCGAGCCAGCCGGCCGCCTGTAATCGAAGCCATCGCCCGCGAACCGTCTGGATGCCGAAGACGCCATGTTGCCCAACCTTGGCAGGTGTAACCCGGCGGTATGCGAGTGCTGGGCGCTCGAGGAGGCGCGTTCGATGGGCGGGCGGGCGTGCGATCGCAGTGCAGACTCGAAGGTCGGGGTGGGCGGGCGGTCGAAATGATAGCGGGCGGGTGGGTCGTAGATGTCGTTAGCAGGGCTCTGCCTATCGTCGTAATCGTATCCGAAGGGAAGGCCGTGGTAGGTTGGGGGAGCTTCGCGGTTGTCGGGGAAGGAGCCATGTCTCCAGGCAGGCGAGGCAGACGCTTGCTCGCCGTCCATCTGTGCATGTGAGCGCTGCAGCAGCCGTGGTCAGCGTCTGTTTACCCTACCATCAGTACTACCGCCGACGGCACTCACCTTCTGCTGTCTGTGCGTGAACCCACTCGGTCGTCCTTCGCCTTCCATGCCGGATGTCAGGCTGGTGATGGTTGCGGGGTGCGTGGTGAGGTTGGCGGCGGGCGATAGTAGCACCGGCGAGTGTCGAAGGGGGAAGGTTGGGCCCGTCTCGTGCCGTTGGGGGTGCTGAGTTCGGCGAAACTGTGGTGGCGCTCCAACATCCATCTGGGCAGTATGACAAACGCCAGAACGTCAAATCCAAAATCACCCATCACCCTTCACCGTCGATTGGAATCGAACAATGACTATAGACCGCTGTTCTGTCCGTTTCTATCGTCTTCTGCGACCCAGCCCCTTCACCAAAGCGCATTGTTTTGCTCTTGCATGTGCGAGATGGATCGTGACGTAGTGTTTTACAGCATGTGGTAGTATCTTATTCAAATTTTGGTCGTAAAACCCCCAGCCTAAATGCATCCGCGAGTTCCTGATTCTACACACTGATGAGATAGCAGGCAATGTACACATCTGCCTGCCCTGTCACAAAACTTTGCGCCTTCAAAAGTCACCCCTGAAGCCCCAAAATACATCAAACTGCTGCCAATACAACCAAGCCACCCTCTGGGTTCAGGGCTACTACATTCTCGGCCTTGCCACTCCAGGCGACGTCCTTCGCTGGAGCTGCCTTCCTCACCAGCTCAGCCCAGCTCTTCGACGCCTTGGTGTATTGTTGCACAGAGACGCTGCCCGTGCCGGCAATCGCGAGGAACGTGCCGGTGTAGTCCCAGCTGCAGCTGGTGACTGGGCTGCCAGATTCCAATGTGTGGATTGCTGCCTGCTTCCGGATATCCCAAATCGCGACGCTGGAGGAATTCTGCTGTACTACGGCGAACCACGTTCCGTTCTCGGAGAACTTCAGATCCGCAACGGGCGCGCCAGTCTCGAGTTCAGCCATCTTGGCACCAGTCTTGATGTCGTATATCCGAATGTTGCCGTCGGAGCTTCCGAGGAAGAACAGCATGCCGTCGACGTGGAAGGAGACGCAGGTGATTTCCGCTTCGACGTAGACTTGCGAAACGGTCTTGAAGGTAGTGAGTTCGTGGATTGCGTAGCGCTTGTCGGCGCCGGCAGTAGCGAGCATCTTGCCGCTGGGGTGTAGCGACATGGATGTGACGGCACCAGCGTGTGATCCGATCTGGGCAACCTCATCGCCGTTGGAGAAGACCTTGACTGTGCCTGTCGAAGTGCCAATGAGAGCGCGCTCTCCCCACCATGCTGTCGAAGTGACGGCGCCGCCAGCGTTGAATGTCTCCAGAACCTTGCCTTGGGCCAGCGAGTAGACGCCTGCGGTACCATCAGCTCCACCGAATAGGACCAGCTCAGCCTCGTTGACAGCGATGCAGCTGCTGCCTGGGAATAGCGAGTCGGTCGTCTTGGCAATGTCGTAGTTCGCGATGGCGTCTCCAGAAGCCCAGCCGGCGGGTACAGGTCTCTTTCGTCGCGAGCCGAACAGCCTGTGGTGCGTTAGTCGGGTTCCTCACATGGTATGTAATCTCGGGGGGGATAAGACTCACTCTTTCTGTGTTTCGTCAACGAGGGCGGCAAGCTCCTCAGGCAGGCCCTGGCCGTCCACCTGCATCGCATCGCCCTGGCCGCCGCCTCCACTGACGGTGACGTTGGACAGAGCTTCGCGCGCCTCGTCTCGCTCTTTTGATATGCGCGCGATGACCCGTGTCGCAGCGTCGTTCTGGTAGAGCGCCGTACTCAGCTCCTGCCTCGTTTGCGCCAAGTGCTGCTTGAGCGTGTGTGTCTCCAGTACCAGGGCATCCCACTCGTTCTGGAAGGCGCTGAGCATGGCGGGTATCGAGGTGAAGCTGGGGGCGCGTGGGGTAACGACATTGGGCGACTTGAGCTCGATGAGGTCCTCGGTCGCGAGGTCTTCGCCAGTAACGGGGTCGGTGTGGTGTTCCGAGATGTGCGCCTCGATCAGGCGCTTTTCGAAGACATTTCCCGATTTGCGCGAGGCAACGGGTTCGCGGGGAGCTTCGCCAGAGATTGCGCAAAGCATGGTGACGTGGAGTGGTGTTGGAGGTTGTTGCTGTCGCGCTCGTCAACTTTTCGGTCTTGGGCCAGAGGCGCGCTAGTCTCCGTCCGTGCGCGTAGATGGTCCAGATATCTCAGGAACATCCACCCCAAACACTTGTTGGAAGTCTACATGGCCACGCTTTTCTGTATGTGATAATCTAGAGTGGTGTCTACATCTCCAAGTACGGTTTGTGATATAGTCCTTGAAGCTGGTCTCCCATACAAGACGTTCGCGCGCTCCGTGTTGCCGCCTTTTACCCAGAACGAGTTGCTCTTACAGGGTGAATCCGACGTACCTAGCTAGGGCTCAAGAAACGCGGCCTGCTGTTCCCGCCCTCTACATACCCAATAAAGCGTTCCAGGTATCTTTCATGGGATATGCTATAACTCTATCCGCTCGTGTGGTCCTTCCCGATTAAACTTGACCATGCAGTAGCTGAGACCACACGCCCGGTCCGACATGCTCGCCCGGTACAAGCTTGTCCGCTAGCCAGCAAGGTCGGTATCACAAGCGCTGTTCAACTTCGGGAAAAACATTTAGAACATATCATAGAACTCGACGCCTAAACTTTAGACTTACGACATGTCACCAACTTTACCATTTGTCTTGGCTTTCTTCAGCCGTCTGCTTGGCGATGGAAGTGCGAAGGCACGCCGGCACCACATGTCGGACCGGCATCTCGCACTCCCGACTTCCATCGAATCAGCGTAGCCGCCGTGCGTCGCGCCTCGCACCCGCGTAAACAAACCTGATCGTTTACCCCAGAGTTATGCGCCTCGTATGTCCTCCATGCCAGCCGAACCCCAAACGGGATTCTCTCCGGGTAAACAAGCTCTCCAGAGCGTGAATCTGCGGAACCAATGACCCCGCTATGTTGCCTCTCTGGCCCTCGCATCGTTGCCAAGCCATGCAAGTCCGACCTCCATGATGACGGTACTGCGGGGGAGCGCGCCTTGGGTGCATATCCGCCTATCCTAGCCATGCAAACGGTAAGTCTGAACCGAGATCACGATGCGTGCTTTGTTGTTGCAGTGCATCGGACTAGTACACACGGCTGCACGCGCTCGAGTATAAGAAGGCAAAGGTTCCCTCGGACGATCAGCATCCAACACGGTCCTGGCTTTCTCAATACCTTCAGGCACCATGATCACCAAAGGCCTTTTCGCTCTTGGGGCGGCGGTATCTGCATTTGCAAGTTCGCTGGTTCAACGCCAAAGCTCATCACTTGAAGCTTGCCCTGGGTACACTGCTAGCAACCTTCAGGATAATGGCTCCAAGGTTACCGCGGACCTTACGCTTGCGGGCACCGCTTGCAATGTCTACGGCGACGACTTGACTGACCTCAAGCTTGAAGTCGAGTACCAGACGGGTGCGTTCTCCAACCATTACAATCATTATTGGTGCTAACCAATCTTACAGCCGAACGCCTCCACGTGAAGATCTTCGATGCTGAAGAGCAAGTCTTCCAGATCCAAGAATCTGTCTGGCCTCGTCCTCCCGATGACGAGGGTGTCAGTCCCGAGGACTCTGCCCTGTCATTCACATGGACCGACAGCCCGTTCTCGTTCGCCATCAAGCGCAAGGAGACCAATGAGACTCTCTTCGACACCTCCGCTGCATCGCTCGTCTTTGAGTCACAGTACCTTCGCCTGAGGACTGCTCTGCCTCCTTCACCCAACCTATACGGTCTTGGTGAATCGACTGACCATTTCCATCTGAACACCACCAACTACACCCGCACTCTCTGGAACCGTGATGCCTACGGTACCCCAGAAGGTTCCAACCTCTACGGAGCTCACCCCATCTACTTTGATCACCGCGGCGAGAACGGCACTCACGGTGTCTTCTTGGCCAGCTCCCAGGGTATGGACATCAAGATCGACGACTCCGAGGGCCAGTTCCTTGAGTACAACACTCTAGGCGGTGTTCTTGACTTCTACTTCCTCGCTGGTCCTGGACCGAAGGAAGTCGCAGTCCAGTACTCTGCGCTGTCTGGTCTTCCCGCTATGATGCCGTACTGGGGTTTCGGTTCTCACCAATGCAAGTACGGTTACCGTGATGTCTGGCAAGTTGCTGAGGTAGTTGCCAACTACTCCGCTGCCGACATTCCCCTCGAGGTGAGTTCTATATCCCGACATATTATCTATAAATCCTCGCTAACACGCCCAGACCATGTGGACCGACATCGACTACATGGAGCTCCGTCGCCTGTTCACTCTGGACCCAGAACGTTACCCTCTTGAACTCGTCCGCGAGGTGGTTGACTACCTCCATGCTCATCAGCAGCACTACATCATGATGGTCAACTCCGCCGTCTGGAGTGGCGACTACGATGGCTACAACGACGGTGCTGAGCTCGATGTCTTCCAGAAGCGCGAGAACGGCTCTTTCTTTGAAGGCGCTGTCTGGCCCGGCCCAACTGTCTTCCCCGACTGGTTCCACCCCAACACCCAGCAGTACTGGGACCAGAAGTTTGCCGAGTTCTTCGACCCTGCGACCGGTGTTGACATTGATGGTCTATGGAACGACATGAACGAGCCTGCCAACTTCTGCCCGTACCCTTGCGAGGACCCTGTGGCCTACTCTGAAGAGTCCAAGAACCCGCCTGAGCCACCGCCAGTCCGCACCTCTGCCGACGGCCGTCAGATTCCTGGCTTCCCAGCAGGATTCCAGCCTCAGTCCAACTCCACGCTGAAGACTCGCTCAAGCTCGCCTCTCAGCAAGCGCTCCAACTCCAAGCGTCAAGCCTCCAACAACACCGAAGACCTTGCCGCGCACCCCGGTCTTCCTGGTCGTGACTTGATCAACCCGGAGTACCAGATCGCTAACGCTGCTGGTTCAATCAGCAACAAGACCCTCGACACCGACATCCAGAACTATGACGGAACGTACCATTATGATACCCACAACTTCTGGGGCTCGATGATGTCGATTGCTTCGCACAAGAGTATGCTCATGCGCCGTCCTGAACGTCGTCCTTTAATCATCACCCGCTCTACGGTAAGTCTTCACATGTCATCATATCACACCGCAGCTAACGAAAGACTAGTTCGTCGGTCTAGGTACCTACCTCGGAAAGTGGCTCGGTGACAACGTCTCCGAATGGACGCAATACCGCTTCTCCATTGCCGGCATCCTGAACTTCAACTCCATCTTCCAGATCCCCATGGTCGGACCTGACATCTGCGGTTTCGCCGGCAACACGACCGAGACACTGTGCGCACGCTGGGCAACCCTCGGTGCCTTCTACCCCTTCATGAGGAATCACGCTGGCGACACATCAATCGACCAAGAGTACTACCGCTGGCCCTTGACCACCGCCGCAGCCAAGAACGCCATCGCCGTCCGCTACCGTCTACTCGACTACTTCTACACAGCCTTCCACCGCCAGACCACGACCGGAGAACCCAGTTTAAACCCCCTGTGGTTCCACTACCCCACCGACCCCAACACCTTCGCCCTCGAATACCAATTCTTCTACGGCGACGCCATCCTCGTGTCGCCCGTGCTGGAGGAAAACTCCACCAGTGTATCCATCTACCTCCCCAACGAAGTCTTCTACGACTACTGGACCGGCGAGCGCATCCAAGGAAACGGAAGCATGATCGACCTCACCGACATCGGGTTTGACTCCATCCCCCTCCACGTCCGCGGCGGCTCCATTATCCCTCTGCGCGCTGAATCCGCAAACACGACGACCGAGCTGCGGAAGCAGGACTTTGTCTTGTGGATCGCGCCGAATGCTACGAACCAGGCTAGCGGATCTTTGTACCTCGACGACGGCGATAGCATCGAGCAGCCGTCTACGTCCATGATTACGTTCTCCTACGACAACGGCAAGTTCAGCATGGACGGTGACTTTGGATACGCGACGGATTGTGTTGTTAAGAACATTACTATTCTTGGTACCGGAAGAAGTGTTCAGGGCCCTGTTGCGCTCAATGGAAGCTTCGAGTATGACTTTGGTGCTGGGGCGGGTATGCCGGAGTATCAGGGTAAGGCGCAGAAGCGGGGTCTGGGTGTTGGTGCGGCGTGGGGTGCTGGAATGGGGTTGGCGAGCGTGTTGTTGAACTTGTAGATGGTAGGGAGCCGGGAGACGATGTGAAGTGACCTGCGCTTCGTTCGCCGGGGTATGTGTAGGTTTGAGGGATACATGGAGCGACCAGCGCTCTAACCGTCGATCCAAATATACGTTTGGAGAATACACTTCGCGACCAGCGCTCCAACCATCCCCCCAAACCATCCCCTGAAGAAAACATCCCCCCAACATCCTCCCCTCCACCCACCCCCCTCACCACCCCTTCCCCAACGGACTCCTCCCCACCCTCTTCCCCTCCCTCTTCACCCTCATCTCCTCCACAGTCGCAACCCTCCGCTGCGCAGGCACCAACCTCCTCCCTTCCAACTCTTCCAACTCCCCCTTCGGCCCAAGCACACTCAATAGCCTAATCCTTTGCCCCATGCCAAACGTCCTCTTCCCCTTCTCATCCATGTCTTTCTTCTTCTTCTCCAACACCCGCTTTAGCGCTAGGCGCTTTCTGCCGAGCCGCTTTGAGCTTGCGAGGAGTTGCCTCTTGGTGGGGGGCTTTTTGGTGAGGGTGCCGGTTTCGCCGCCGAGGGTAGTTGGTGCTGCGGGTGTGACTTGTGCGGGTGAAGAAGTAGTGGCAGTTCGGCTTCGCGTTCGCATGGCTGGTGGGCCGTTGAGTCGGCGCTCGAGCTGGCGGCGCGCGCGGCAGAGGTGCCAGGTTAGGCGGCGACAGAGGCGGGAGTGGGGGCTCATTGTGAGGCCGGGAAGTAGTCCAGCTACTTTTGGGTGGTGGAGAGGTAGGTTTTGGGGGTGCGGGGAGGATGTCAATGTCTTTAGGGTGGAAGATATGAGGGTGTGGGAGGTTTTGTAGGTGTCTGGGTGTGGTTTGGAAGAGGGGATGGCGAGGTTTTGATACTCTGGAGGATGACAGGAGTGACAATAGGAATGCGAGAATAGAGGTGTACAATAGCTTTGCAGACTACGATGGGGTTAAGTAGAAGCATCTCTTTCCTATTGTGTTGTATTGAAGCGAGGTGAAAGTGAAGGTGGGATTGTTCCGGTCACTTCGACTACCTACACTTCCGCATACATGCTCTCATCTATCCAGGGTCTAGGTGGACATGTCTTCACCCACTGCCGATGCTGCCGTCTTGTCTCTCCAACGCTGGCGTAGAAGTTGACCCAAAACGCATGCCATGCTGGTTGTTCACCTCGTCTCTCTGCAGTATTGAGATTCCTTTTGATCTCTTCTTCAGAGATGGCGATATTTTTCTGGATGCAGAAGCGCAAGTTCGCCATATCGGCGACCACTTCTCTACTGACATCCATCCACGTCTCATCTGTCGGAGCTGTTGGGTCCACGCCTCGTTCTTGAGCATCCAAGTGATCGTCCAGCGGCATAAGTTCGAATGCGCAACCGGACCAGGGGGCATCGTGGAAGTGCAGATATTTTTCGGGGTCATCTTTAGGAATGTATGATGGTAATACTTCTGCACTGTCACAGGTCAGAACCAGAAAGATGTTGGCCAGAGTAAGTGGCAGATTCGCCAGGTCAAAGGGCCAAGGTGAGACGTAGTCTTCCGTTGCCTCATTCCTCATTCGTTGTATCAGGGCCTTGCGCTGTCGCCGCATTCTGGTCATCAGCTTTTCCTGAGACTTGGGCAGGGGAGGCCACTCTGGCTCTGCGGACGCCGGCTCTTGCAATCGATCCGAACGTACGTATTGCCTGGTCGTTAGGTTGCGTAGTACCCACTCTGTCTCTGTGGAACGCAGATTCGTCCGCCGGAGATCTCGCTCGATCTTCTCCCGATCATCTGGTGGAATCTCCATCTCGTACTTCATCGACTTTAGGTCGCTCGTGTTTGAGTATCGAGATCTGTAGGAAGGAATGAGAGCAACACGCCATGCCATATCTGGCAGGCAGCTGAAGTGTTCCCATGTCCAACCTGTAATCAAACTCTTCCACCGTGGACATGGGCGCCCACTTTGACCAATCACTTCATACGCGATACCATAGTTATGCCCTTGCTCAGCAGTGAAGG
The DNA here is from genome assembly GCF_023758085.1 of Alternaria hordeiaustralica. Classification (NCBI taxonomy): domain Eukaryota; kingdom Fungi; phylum Ascomycota; class Dothideomycetes; order Pleosporales; family Pleosporaceae; genus Alternaria; species Alternaria hordeiaustralica. The sequence continues at coordinate 856,186 of NW_026056785.1, read as the reverse complement.
CAAGGTTGTAGTCGTGGAAGCCAACCTTCTTGCCTGACCAGTTGGTCTGGTAGTTCCGATGGATGCGCTCCAAGAGCAGTGGCCATAGGCGTGCAGAGGAAAGGCCCAAGAAAACTAGATCGTCCAGGGCGTCATGTTCAGCCTTGTCGTGAAGTTCCTCATCCTTGCGTTTGTCAGGGTTGAGGCTGTCATCCTTGTGAAGCAGCACATAATCGAATATTTCGTCAATGATTTCGTTTGGAAGGCGTTCGAAGAGGTCTCCAGCCGGAGGGTGGTAGTTCTGAATCCGGTCCGCACCTGATCGGGTTTTTGCGAAGGTGTTGTAAAACCAGGTCTCGTCTTTCGGTTCAAATAATTCTTGAAGTTTGCACTGGTATTGGGTGAGCGGTTGGCGTTGGTTGAGCTCTGGGCAGAGGAGCTGGTAAAGACGTGGAAAACGCGAAAATTGAATGAATTTCATGATCTGGAAACTGTCAGTGAATATGACGTGGAAGTTGAGAGATCGCGGCTACCCCTTGTTAATCAATGTTGATGATGCGCCGCAGCACGGACTTAACCTAAAGCGGAAGCAACAGCCCGTGTACCCGCCAAACAGACAACATCAGCCGAGATGTGAGATTCTTGAGAGCAAGAAGGAACAGCCATTCAGCATTGCGGCATTGCTTGATTGACCACCCACTCTCGGGTGCGCTTTCATGAGCTGTGCCCTTCGGAGTTGCGACATGCGACACCACCATCAACATGAGCAACATTCATCTGGCAGCATGGATGCGCCCGGCCTGCAGTCTCGCAGCCAATCTTGAAACGACTTATCGCATTCGTGAATCGTTGCGATGCCGCCAATTCTAGAAGCTGCATCCTTCCCATAATCAAGAGCCCATTTGCGCGCGCGCCCACCGTGCGAGGACCATGGTTTGGTTCCGAGAATATATTTCGCCGCCTTTGAACGTCGGAATGTGACAGACGCATGGTTGCGCGGTGGTGGTTCGACATTCACTACAGCAACTTAGCTGTGAATGAGAGTTGCGAATTGAAGGGACTGCCACCGGCGGGCCAGTACATATACTTTCTGTAATCCGTCAGTAAAGCACCATAACCATTTCCAATACCCAAGTAAACCACTTTTATTGAACGCTCACCACATTCAGATCTTACACTTTCCCTCAACCCTTCGCTCACTCATTCAGATCATCATACCCTCCACGAAGCAGACTAGTCACCAAGTCACCACGATGTCCTCCAGCATCCCCACTACCGCGGTGCAAGGCCCGCCGTCAGACCTCAAGGACTTCCTCAACCAAACCAACAACGCCGGTCTCCATGCATCCGAGTCAAGCGCCAACAGCGAGGACAACTGGGACGTCGTAGACAAAGACGAAGCGCTGCACGAGCAGGACAAGGCCGAGTGGGAAATCGTCGGCAAGACGGCGGCTGAGAAGCAAAAGCAGGAAACGGAGCGCAAGGAGCGGATGGAGAAGGAGAAAGAGGAGCGCAAGGCTGAGAAGCGTAAGGAGAAGCTTAGGGAGCGCATGAAGGGTGTCTCGTACGCTGAGGCTGCTGGTAAGGCTATTAGGAAGTCTTAGTATGGACGGCAGCTGTGAGAAGTTCACGGACGGGCAGGCTGGGAGTGGAATTGGGTATCTTCATTTCGCAGGCTGTGCGCCATATATGCCTTGGCCCTTTATCAATCATTGAACCGCAATCGATATCCCTGAGCCTCGTGGTATCGTGTACGTGCGTCGCGATGTCTTCGTTTGCCTTGGGCGCCCTGCTCGGCGCGTGCGTTATTGTATGGTTGTGATGTAATCCTACTCATTTCTTGCCCTTCTTCTTCTTCTTGCCTCCTGTTCCCGCACTAGCCGCCGGGACGCCGCCCATCTTCACGTCTCCGCCTTCGTCAACCTGTGGTGTGGATGCGGCCTCGCCGCCAGCTGGCATGCTCAGATCGTCCGTTGTCTCCGGCAGCGCTGCCATGTGTCTTCCCAGCCTGCCCAGGTTTCCAATCAATCTTCCGACTTCGGCGCCCTTGTTGGTCTCATATTGTAGGCATGTCCCTGACTCCGGGTCGTACGTCTTCAGCGTGAAGAACACGGTGACTTCCTCGGGATTCTGCGATTGCGGCGGCGGTGATGATGCGCGCGCGGTATCTGTGGGCTTCGATGCTCGCTTCTCCTCGTACTTCTGGCGCTTCTTTATCTTGGAGGCGGTGGGCTTGAGGACCGAGTATTTGGACGTGATGCGTGTCTAGTAGCGAGATTAGAAGGCGGGTCGCGTGCGTGCGTGTGCAGTGGAGCTTGGCATACGGATGTCGGTCGCGCTTTTAGCAGGAGCGACGATTGCTCATACCACTCCTGGCTTGTCGCGAAGTACGGCATGGTGGGTTGGTGGTGTCTGGGGGAGAGGGTGAGAGATGGGATGGTGGATGGTCGGTGCGTGGGTTCGGTATGCGGGCAACTTTTGGCGGGGTCGGCCGGGGAATCGTCGGGCCAGACTAGAATCGCGACTCTACCCAGGTACCACGCGACAGGAACCCAGGATGCAGAAAAGGGCTGACACCAGAACCGACCTATCAGGCAACAGCAGTTTGCTGCTTGCGCCACTACCCGAGAACCTTCCACGGTTTGACTAGTGCTTGAGTCAGAACTCCAGTACTTCACCTTCAGAAATCGAAATCTATTCCATCGACCCCACAACCCCAGACTACTACTCACCACGAAAAGTCTTCGAGCGCCGGGTGTTGGATAGGAAGAGGAGGGATTCGCTAAGTTCTAAGCGAGTGCAGTACTTCACCGGCCCTGCGTGCACTATCAAACTTACCAGACTTACCACAAGAGTGGCACCACCACACCTCATCCAAGGAACAAACTGACGATCTGGAGCCTACGTTATCGCCGGATCTTCCGATCTGGTCGTTCCATCATAGTGTATTCTGCAGGCCTATCCAGGAATTTCTCAGTCCGAGGTGATTATGGCAGAATCTATCACGCAAGACTTCAACCAGATCGATCTTGGTGAAGGGCCAGCTGATGGCAAAATGCCAACCCCAAGAGCCGAGCTCGAAGCTACTATCCAAGAGCTAGTGGCGCGTGGCAACCATCTCAACGACGAAGTAGAGAAGTATATCGCCGCTGTCCTTGAGAAGCAAAAGGTCGGGAAGGTTTACAATCCAGTTGAGTACGTCTATGCGATTGATGATATGGTGATCTACACGAAGGTTCTCTACCTTCCCAGAGTGTACCTCATATGACCCTGGAGGTGTTCGCGGTGGGTTTGCTTTCACATTGACAGTACACAACATAGCGTATACCTCCAGGGGAGGTCCGTCTGAGAAGGGGTGAGCTGCTTCGCGATTAGATCGGCAGCCTCAGTCTATAGCTAACTGTACCAGATATCGAAATCTTCGCAATGACATGCGCAACGAGCTAGCCTTCCTGCAGAAGATCGCGGGGTCGTCAATGGATGAGGAGAAGGCCCGACACTACATCGTGTCTTCGAATCTTCTCTACTATGAGGCACTATGGGGCGCAGCAAAGCGCTCTATGGGAATCCAAAGCTTCCGCAAATACTTCTTCTGGGACCGACACAAAGCACCAGCAGGAAAGAGCACAGCAAAAGGAGTCAGCCTGGCAAAAGGAAGCCAAGCAAAGAACAAGACCTCTGCCCTCGTTGATATCGTTGCAGAAGAGGGCGCAGAGTGGATACGCGTATCAACCGTCTCCGAGAAGCGTATTCTATTCGATCTTGCGAAGTTGGGTTGGGTAAACGACTCGGACTCTGAAGACGATGAAGATATGCCGCCTCCACCGGAAGATGACGATGACGATGAAGACCAAATCGACGTGGTGCGCAACGCGCGAGGTCTTGCAAGAGCTGCGCGTGCAAATCCTATTCGCGGTCGACCGCCCAAGGTACGCTTCGTCCTGACACGGATCTCTGCTGGGAAAACACCAGCTATCGACATGATTATCAACAAGATACGCGCTACGGGTGCGATAGTACAATGCGGAGACGACATACCGCCAGCTCTCTCTATAGACGCTGTTCTACCGCGCCTTCTTATCGATAGGTCCCGGGCCCTTAGCGATACATTAAACATCGACTGCACTATCCTACTAGCCCTCATATCCGATATCTCCCACAAACCATGCCCAGTACTTGACTGGTATCCAGGCGAAGTGCGCGCCCAGATCGAAGAGGAGGCTCAAGAGCATCTTCTACCGACACATCTATACCCTGCCATCGGCGCGCATCCCATGGTGTGCACGCGCGAAGCAGCCGAGCAGATGAACCTGATAGTGCAGACTCTAGCAACTGACACGGAGAAGACAAGAGCGGACCTGCTACTCCGACAAGGAGACTGCGAGTCGTGGTCACAGCAACAACTAGTCGAAGAATGGGTACGTCCTCTCCCATCACCACCAAACAACCCAGCACTAACACCCACCAGGCCGCACTCTCAGACTACCCCCCACCCCCCTCCTTCACCCTCCCCATAACCGTCAAATCCCCCAACGTCTCCACCATCACCGACAACCTACCCCACGCCGCCACCGCCGTCGCCGCCGAACTCGGGCACCTCAACAAGTCCATCTTCCTCTACGGCTGGGCCGCGTGCCTCACCACCCTGAGCGCGAACCGCGGGCGCGCAAAACAGATTGAGCATATTATCAATGAGCATGGGCTTAAGGATGGCGAGGCTGGGCCGCATATCTGGCTGTGTGGGGAGAGCAGGAGTTTGATTGCGAAACATGGGAGGAGGAAGTAGGCTGCACCTCGTACAAGAAGAAGACTGAATAGGTCTAGAGCCTAGATTGATTCTATGTTACCTATCTTGTAGGTTTCTATGTTGGTGTAGGCTGCAGGCCTGTTTAATTTAGCTTTTTGCTTGGTTGACGTGGCTGAGTATTGGGAGTAGGGGTGACGCAGGCGTTTAGGGGCCGAAGCTGGTGACGGGGGATGGAGGAGGACATGGTGATGTGGCAGCGGGGGTTGAAACTCAGGTCCGAAGTGATGATCATAGTGTAAGCTATACTGAATGATCGCAGGCTAGATTGCAGTCACAGGCTTAACCGTGAACTCGCGCTCCTCCCCAAACGTCCCAAACTATAAAGCCAGCGCGGAGTACGTGCCAAGGAGGCATGTTGGCGGGTGTTTGGAACTCTCGAGGCGTATGATCAAGCCAGGCTGCACGCCATTCTTCCAGTGAGTCACCCCTCCGCTCGCGGATGATTTCCTCCGGATTGCACACCGTGCCTGGGTGGAAGTCGCAATGAATGAAAGGGTGGTCACAGTTGGTGACTTGCTCTAGAAGCTCTGGGAAGGTCTCGTATACGTATGCCTTGCGGAGTCTGCGCTGGTGCCAGGTTGGCTGCGGTAGAATATGCCGTGCATAACTTAGATCCAAGGCAGTCTGCCATGCAGCATCTCGCTGGAGGACGTTGAAGACCTGTGTAGTCTCTGCGGGGGCGGAGTCGCATTCAAAAGTTAGCTTGAAAGAGCCCTCGGGCATACCCAGGGAAGGTAATATAGATGCTTCTACCATCCACTTCGCAACTGCTTTTGGGACGTAGCTGGAGCTAAGTCGATCGTCTTCTGAGTATCGCCCGTTCAACTGGTACCGTATCACACTGGTTACGGGGAACGCGTTCTTCCAGAGACTGACGCGCCTATATACGCGCAACTTCGGGTGCTCACGACAGAACGATATCAGTCCCCTGCCATGGCATTCCGGGAACGAAATAGACTCTCGGTCCTCGATGAGTTCAACCTGTCGCACGTGCTCACGTGTCTCGACGCGGAGAGACCGAAGGAAACGTATTGCGCATGCTGCTGCTGACAAGGAGTGTTTCATAGTCCCGACACGATCATGGGTTCTGGTTATGTCGACTAGTTGCTGGAGTTCGCGGTCAAATGTAGCCGCAAGGTCGTGACCGAGTCTGCCCTGGGCGCAATAACCAAACTTTCCCTCCGCACCACGTGGGAGTCTGCCCCTCTCGTTGGGCGTTGACCAGGGTTCGGGATTCACTTTTCGTAGACTTCGGCGCTTGCGTTCGGAACGTTTGCCGCCCAATTTGGGGTGGTGTTTGCGGTCATACAAGAGATTCAGTGTGAAATGAACAAAATCGCGATACGTCGATGGTGGCTCTCCCAAGGTGTTCGGGCGTTCACCTGGCGTTCCTAGTGTCGGCAGGACCCGTGAGAGCTGTGGATATTTGACGGAGACTTCTTTTTGGATCGCTTCAGTTAACAGACGCGGAGCTTGGAGATTGAGTAGGTTGAATTTGAGGGCGTGTAACTCGGAGAGCGCTCGGTGGAATAAAAACGCATGCGTTGGAATAGCATGCGGGCAGGTTGTGCAGAACACGACCTTGTTAAGCCGCAGGGCAAGGCCTCGAAGCTCGAGTGCGGACGCACGACAAGTGTACGTCAATGACAAATCGACAGGGAGTTTGTTGGTTTCGAAACTGTAAATAAGGCCGTCTTCGTTATATAGGTAATGGTGGTAGATGATATCTCGAAGTTCCCTAGGGAGACGAAAGAGTCGGGATTGTAGCTGCGTGCTTGCTGGGGGGCTCGAAGGCAGCATGGTGGAGATTCACGAAACAATCTGTCGACGAGAGGTAGCAGATTCTCACCATTCATGTCTTGGTGAAAGAAATGATGAGATGTGTCGAACGTTGTTGCCGTGATGAAGATATACACATAGCGGGCAAGCGTGACTCATCTCTAATAGAGCCTGTCAAAGCCGCATCCAAAGACGTGAGTCAGGTACTCCGAAAGGGCGTATTGAGGTGTTGACTGCAAGCTGTAGATTACTCTGGTATACCGCGGTAACAGGTGTCTTACGAGTAGAAACAGCAAAGACGAAACCGAATTTGCGCCATTAAACCGAAGAACGTGGTGCGTCTTTGATGAAAACTGGGGTGTGGTCTTAGTTCGGCGTGTATCCTGGCGTTGTCCTCCGTGTGACCGTGTGCTTGCGATAAAAGCGCGGTGGTGCATCCATCTGGTCTCTTCAAAAGTCTGTCTCGACGTGTTCTCATTGAATGTAGGCCATATCTGATTTGTCGGAGTATGCCGTTGTCGAACTTGTGGTCGGCGCGTTGGATGTGGCTGCCTAAGACGCTGTAGTGTGTCGGCGCTGACGTCATCAACGCGTCTCAACGAACCGCATCGCGTCTGTTTCCATCTACCACAACCACGCACCGGACGCGTACTTCCCCGCCCACACCCGTGTTCGATACCACCCGCCTTCTACAACCCTGCGCCTATTTCTGCTGCCTAACGAGCGAGCTATACCTGGTACACGCAACAACTATGGCGCATCGTGGCCCTACCGAGGCCTTCCAATTGTCGCAGCTGGACGAAATTGGGAGGCCACGGTTACATGCCATGTCGGTCTCTGGTTGACCACCGTAGCTTGACCAGATGAGCTCTTCTTCAATTCCACGTGGCCTCAATTTCAGCTACAAGAACACCGGTCTGTCCCTCGTTCATCTGCTACCGACCGCCGCAGAACCTTCACTATGAAGCCATTTCAATCCATCAACCACTCCGACACGCCTGGGCTCGCCGGCTCTCATCTCGAACGTATGAACGATCACGCATCCACACTACCGGCAATACTGCGTCTTCCACGCGAGCTGAGAGACCTCATTTACGAGCATTATGTCCAGGTCGATGGTGGCTATATCCACAACTTCGAGGTACGGAAACGACGATACACATCACGTCAGACATATGCTGACCTCCGTTTCTGCAGACGAACCGACTTCTACAGGCCGACGGTTCTCCCATCTCTACCTGCCTCGCTCTTGCATGCCGCCAGATTGCAGCAGAAATGCGAGGGCTTGCGCTCGGGCAGAATACCATCACCTTCTATACTCACTTCTCAGAGTCTACACGACAGCAAGCTGGTCTATTACACGCAACAATGTATACTATAAGACACTTCAAGAACGCGCTGCTACGACACCTCATACCTCGGCTTCTCTCCAACGACATGGTACAAAGGGCAACTAACGCATACCCGCAGTTCGCTCACGTTTTTGACGATTGGACTCCTCACCGGGATATCCCTGCGTTTTGCAAGAACGGTTTCGATTGCGGAGAAGCACCATCCGTGTGGGAAGATTTCATCAACTATGTATTCAATCTGCTGTCAGAACACCCCGCATGTCACACAGAAGCGGAGTCTATGCCTCGTTTCTAGACCGATAGGGTACCTTGCAACGTGTCAGCTCTGAAAGAGGCCTCTCCAGAACATTGGCTCGTACCAACTCCTGTCGAAGTCAGCAGACTCGCAAGCATCGTGCAGGTCGAACCCGGGACGCCGATGTATCCCCCTGCCTTAGAGTATCGCTACTCGGCGGCGTCTGCAGCCCTGCGCTTTCTCCATGCAATACCGTCTTCGTGCTGTAACGAAGTGCGGAATATTGTACTTCACGAAGACTGCGACTCGATCGCGAACGCGGCGTCTTACGGAAGAGGCTTTATCTCTTTATGTCAATTTAACTAGCGCCTCCGCGTTCAGCGTATTGTGGACATTTGGAGCACCGTATTTCAAGCGCGGCCTGACTCACGGGCCCGCTACATATTACGCAGCGAGTCTCGTCACGGCATTAATAGTATAGAAGACGACTGTCTATTCTTATCAACAATCACTAAGGCAGTAGGGTTATAGATCGCTGAAGCTTAGGTATTGTTGCTGCTCGGGATGCCCTGTAAGTCGTTTAGCGTCCTGTTAGATGGTAGTCTAACGCCTGAACACACCTCTACTGTTTTTAAGATTGTGCAGCGAGACATCGCCTAGCAATTAGCTCTTAATGCTGCATACGCTCGTAGTCTTTTACCTACCTCTTCCTAGTACAAGCGACGAACTCGCGTTGGATATTAGTACGAAGGGCTTTTAGCTGCGATCCGCGATATGTTAACTAACGGTGGGCTAATTAGCTGCAACTTCGACATTGGCTAGTCAGACAACGTGGAATCTCTACTTGCGCTACATCACGGTTGGACACTTAAGCAATGGGTAGATTATTGGGGTATGCACCAGCCGCATAGCTTCCAAACCGAGGACCCGTTGCCTCCGTGGCATGTGCTCAAATGGCTGCGCGTGATGCTGTAGTTGTCGACGAATGATGGTGGACTACTGAACTGGTGGAATTGTCTTCATGGGAAGCCGACGATGAATCTAGTATAGCTTCTACGTCGCACATAATCTGACTGCTGCCCAATTACTTCGAGATATGTTCGCACAACTTGATGAGGTACAATGGCAAGGATAGCAGCCTGATATTGGCACCATAGTACGGGTAGAGGAGCAAAGAATCTCGTGCAGGCGCAAGGGTTTTGTCTTTCCTCAAGTCTGACCCTAGACAAAAAACATTATCAAATACACGAAGCCATGCTCTACCTTGCAGTGTCCTTCGCCCAGTTCTGCTGCCTGGGGCCTCGCGCCTGACGTGATTTGATGCCGTACGACGAGACGCGTCGGCTTGGTAAAGTGCGCGAATCTAGTGAATCAAAGGCAGCGTTATGTGGAGCAAAGACGGCATTCATGACGTTTGAATGCGCAGCGCGGAATCAGAGACGTGTTGCAACGGACAATGCATGTGGTGAGCAGCGAGCATGGAGGGCCCCGGGGTCAACTCCAGGGCTGGTGCCGAATGCACACTAGTACTGATGAGGTAAAGTGTGTCCACATCGGCTCTTATCGTCGCTGCCTCCGCAAAAAGACACCCATCTACCACCAACGAAGCTTCATCCAATACGCGTCGCATTCTGCGTGACCAATGATTCATATATTATTTGCATTGCCTCTGGTCTGACACTATGTAACCCCACGACAAGCCGGCCGGTGAGAAGGCATGTAACCTTGGTACAATCTCGATTGGCAGTCACCCCAAGGGTCCGCAGGTACCACTGTACCGTACCAGATTCGAGCCCTCAGGCAGCAGCCAGCTACAGTCGCATTACTAATGCGGTACAGTCGCGTAGAGAACTGATCTTGCAACTGTGGTCTTCCAGGCTTCGCGCTCGAGCTTCAAATGTCTTCGCGAGATACTTTGGGTGTGTACATTGGTGGGTTGGTAAGTCGATAACGGTGGTTTGTCAGGGCTGTTCGTTGGAATGGTCGTCTCCATACTCACAACTGTGGTCTTCGAAGCGTAAGGAGGGGCTTCCACGGCCTTTGCTACTTATGTGCAGCAAACGCCATGTCCACTTGCTTTAAATTACCCATCCTCATTACCTTCAAGGAATTTACGAATATCCAGCTCACCTATCGGGTCCACGAAGCGATGATCGCTGAATACCTACCTACGCTGATTACGGAGTCTTGGGCCGTCTTTACCAGGGAACTTCTCATTGGGGAATTCGTTTACCTTCTTTTCATAATATTTGTGTTCCCATTGTTCAGAGGAGTCCCTCTTCGTGTTAGGAGATCTCTGTTCACTATTATCAAAAGACGTCTCGTTATTCGCATTCCTTGGGAACCTCTATTCGCTCGCATCAAAGGGCTTTTCTCCAAAACTCCGGCACCTAGAACCATGCGCTGTATGACCATGGCCATGGCCTCCCCCAGTCGCCCAACGCATATGCAACTTCAGTCACCGCTCTTTCGGCTACCGCAGGAACTACGAGATCAGATCTATGGCTATTACCTCCTTTGTAATACGGGCCTGGAATACGACTTCGACAAGAACAAACTGACGCGGGCGGACGGCGAACACATCGATCTATCGCTCACGTACGCGTGTCGTCAGGCCGTAGCCGAACTGCATGGTCTCGCTTTACGACTCAACAATATTACTTTCCGTACCGCAAGGCCGAGCGCGTCAAGCAACAATATAGGGTTGTTTTGCGCTGCTCTAAGAAAGCTGCACAGGAACAAGAACCGTTTACTTGACGAGATAGCGCGGTCTGGCTTGACAGACAAGTCAGAAGCGTTCATCAATCTCGTTTATCCACAATTTGCTCCCCTTCTGCGGGCGTGGAGAAACGACAGCCCGATCATGCCAGTGTTCCACACAAATTACGGTCATGGCGAGCCACCTTCCGTGTATCGCGACTTCGTCAACTTCGCTTTACACGTCCTGAAGGATAGCCCGCACTCCAGCAAGTCATCTGGTCTGCCAAGATTACCGCACCTCGAACCTTGGCAATACCCGGATGATGAGGTGCTCGGGGAGATCGTTAGCATCGTATTCGCTGGAGATAGCTCTGTCTGTATTATGGGACCGGATAGGTGTCTTGTCTCCGCGGCTAGTTGCGCCATCCGGTTCTTAAAGTCTCTCCCAACTTCAATACGCTCTGAACTCAGACAAGTCGACCTGATCGAAGACCGCGAGTCTGTCGCATATCCAGAATGCCATGTAAGAGGTCTGATTCCGTTCTGTCAGGAGAACGAGAAACTGCGGATTCACCGACGCGTCGATCTGTGGTGGAATTTACTTTGGGGGTTTCATGGGGGCATACATATGATGTGTTCAAGCGCTGTAGTGAACACTGTTGCCGAATGGATGGTCGAAGCGATGGCATTACCTCTTCTAGGCATGCCTAGCAGGGCCTTCAAGATAACTTTCGAAGACAGCGAATCCGCGCCAGACCAAGTCTGTTGGATCTTCGATGTCTTACAGCGACACGTAGCATGGCAAGTCGCTTTAGACTTGAGCTTCGAGCGCCAAGGCTCACCCACCCCTACCTGGAATGATCGCAGGCTGTGTGCTGCAGCCGACTACGACGCACTTCCACAGATCTTGCAGAATATCAGCAGTCACGATTCGTTCATACATTACGACGCTTTACCGGGAAGTACATACGACCCCGCAAGAATCATCGATCAGTTCGAGGGAGAGTCGGTCACTGAATGGCAGGAGTATCGGCGGAAGCACTATGTGGCAAGCTTCATCGGCTTTCCGAAGAATAAACCACGGTGGTGTCGCTAACGCTGCTATCTATACGAAGACTTAGAGCGATGAAGAACGTGGATGCGATGACAACGCATTACTGCCTCACACCTAACGGGATTCTGACTGCTTGAACGATCGCGTGAGCACCCAGCCTTTCGATAATGTTAGTTAGCTTTATCGTCTTCGCGACAAAGAATAGCCTCAACTCTCTGCGATACAATATAATCGCTCATCACCGTTAGCATGTTCAGTGTACAAATATCACACGTGCCGATCAATGCATGCATAAGCAAGATGAGATAGAAGCTCGGTGTTGTGGATGTACATTGCTATCTTTGCCCCTATAAGCTATCAATGCACCAGGCGATCATAACCCTCATTACATGCTAACTAGGTAGCTGTGAAGCCATAGAGTTTATAAGAGACTAAGCAGAGCACAAATATCAACGTATCTACCTTCGTTCTCTTGATGCTGACTAGAATGCGCGTTTGGTGAAGAGACTACGCACATCGCAAAGATACTCATCAGGATCGTCTTCCACCCGGTCCGGCATCCTCCACTCCCAACGCCGATCGTAAAACACAACACGATGATCCCATATCCCCAGTCTACGCTTCAAGTTCGCCAAATGTCGCTCACGATTCTGATGCTCCTCCGCAAATTCGGGATCGTTCATATGGGCTTCCACCATGGGCCGCACAACGCGTACTTGGACAAAAGGCTTGACACGCAGGAGCCCCGATAGATATTTCCAAATCTCTTCTCGTCCCCTAGAATCCATTGTGTGTGGCCAGGGTACGTAGTCTCCGGCATCGTTGCAGTATTCCCAGTCATGCGGAAGCACTATAGTCAACACACGGAGTTGAGGTAGTGATTCGAGGAGGTTGAAGAGTGGTTTGCATAACTCTGCCCAAGTCATCTCGCGGCGTTGGGCTTCGGAAAGCGGAGGGGACTGCGGGTTTATCATTTGATAGTTGATATACCAGTTGTACGAATCCTCAGAGTCAATTTGCATGGAGTCGACTTCGAGCTTAAGCTCATACTCGATTATCCGGTCTCCACTACCGACGAACGGCGAGTTCATGGCCAGGTTTCGTAACCACATGCGATGCTCTGGCCCGATGTGGGTGAGGAACTTGAGCAGCTCGAGGTGTTGGTACTTGCCGGCGAAGCGGAATTCATTCTCGCCGTAGAGTACCTCCGCGCACTCATCGTGCATCGCCTTGCATGTACGGAGGAGACTGAACGCAAGTCTCGTGCTGCGATTAGAACTGAAGAAGACCATATCTGAAAGATGTTCTCCATAAGGCTGGATTGGCTTGTATGCAATCAGGCAGTAGCGGTAGATCTCGACGCGTAGTTCGGTTGGAAGTTTAAGGAACGGAAACGGTGGACCGGCCTGCATTCATCAGCACACAACCTTTGTACTGGCGTCTGTTATACTTACAAGCTTACGCAGGCTCTTCTTATGATCGAATAGCGCCCGATTCGATTTGTACGGTTCCAGTTCCTCGGGTGTGAACAAAGGCTCTGGTGCGAAGATCGGTTGCAACTCGCCATGTCCATCTTCTTGCCAGTCCACAGGCTTGTTCTTGATAACACGTTTGGGCTTGAGGATAAGGTCATCGTGCTTGCTAGCACGAGCTAAACGTCGTCGTGGCGCCATGCTGCAGACCCAACGGTGGTTGAGTGCACCAGGGGTAGTGGACTAAGAGGGAAAGGGTGCATAGCAGACTGATATAGCTACTAGGCGATATACTTAATAGGCGCCACCCCTAGTCCGTGCACCCTTCGCCTAAGCGGAGGAACTAGAATCATAAGGCCTCGTAGACAATGAAACAATCGTGGTGTAGAAAAAGGGACTAGTATGCGGATACAATAGCATGCATGTATCGAGTCGATCTCTCTAGGGCGGATTCGAACATCCATACTTCTGTATGCAGGTCGGGGAATCAATTGCGAGCCTCTCGATCAAAATATCTGGAACAGTCGCCCAAATCTTGCGCCTCTACTCCAAGTGAGCTCGACACCCGATGATTCGTAACACATCACCACATGTAGCCAGCCACACACCTCGATGTAACGTAGCAAAAAGATGCTTTTCAATACCTAACACATCACAGTAAGATCACCAAGCGAGGATGCGAACTCCTTACCTGTTAACCTTACCTTGACGTCTCTGCACTACTAGGAACCATCATGCTTGTAACTTACATTAATACCTACCCAGGCAAACCCGCGAGCAAGGAAGATAATTTGGAACGAAAGAAAGAAAAGCTAATAAAACATGCGGGAGAAAGTTCACCTTGCCCTACCCATTCCGGCCTACCAAACCTGTGCGAAACCTGGGAGTGATGAAGATCGTGACTGTAGTCGACTGAAGGATGACGCTGTACCTTGTCCCTACCGAAGAGTCGAGATCGAGACGTGAAGTGCTAGTCGCCGAGAATGTGATGACCGATCGAAAGCCTAGAGGAGACACGTCGACAACCCTTACCATCCTGACCTGTAACGCAGTGTTGAATGGTCGAACGTCAAGAGCAGAACAAATTCGATCTTACCCTCAGAGCCGAGAAAGGGTGAGGCGAAGAAAGGGGAGGTAACCTTTGACAAACCCTTGCAGAAGATACGTGAGCCATCGAGCGGGCCTAGTATCTGCGGCGCTGGCTTCGGTCGTCGTAGCTGTCGCCTTCGTAGCCGCGCTTCCTCGAGCCGTCGTCTCGGCCTCCACCACCGTACCCACCGTCGCGGTCGCGGTATCGATCTCTGCTGCCGAGCGGTTCGTTGTTAGCGCCGCTGGATCCTCGGTCGTAGCCACCACCACCGCCGCCGCGTCGGTCTTCGTATCGTCCTCCGCCTCCACCGCGGTCGCCTCCGAATCCACTTCCGCCTCCTCGGTCGCCGCCAAAGCCACCACCTCGTGGACCACGGGGGCCAGCAGGGGCGCCATCGGGAGGTCCATAGCCGTTGGACTGGTAGCCGATACCTCCGCGACCACCACCAAAGTCGCCTCGACCGCGGCCACCGAAACCTCCTCGTCCGCCGCCGAAGCCTCCTCGGTCACCCCCGAATCCGCCGCCAAAACCGCCACGGCCACCACCTCGTCCGCCGAAACCTCCACCGAAGCCACCGCCGCGGGCTCCGAAGCCACCAGGGCCGGCTGGAGGTCCTCCGAATTGGCTGCCTCCTCCGCTTGGTCCGCGAGCAGAGGGGCCCTTGGTGTAGCCTCGTCCACCGAGACCGCCACCGAAGCGACGCGGGCGCCATCCAGAGACTGTACGGCCGCGCTCGACATCCACAAGCACGCGTCGATCCTTGATCTTGATGCCATCTGTCTCCTTGTATGCAGCCTTCATGTCCTTTTCGCGCTCGAAGACAATAAAAGCGTAACCGCGCTTTCGCTTCTTGGGCGGCGCGTCGGCGGGTTGGGTGACGTCTTCAACGATCCGAATGCGCTCGATGGGACCGTAGCGGCCGAATTCGCGCTCGAGGTCATCGGAGGTGACGCCATAGGATAGGCGAGAAACGAAGAGCGTCTTGAAGGCGTCGCCCTGTACTTTGGGATCTTCGACGGGTTTGTCTAGATAATGTTAGTGCGTGATGCAAATAACAATTGCGCAAGTGATAGCGTAAGCGCGCGCGGTGATGTCGTACAATCCTTGACCCCTTCGGTAAGCAGATACTCCTGTTTCTCCTTCTTTTCGAGCTTCTTGCGATCGCGCTTCTGCAGCCAGCTGTCGGTGGGGACGTAGCCGTCGTTGTCTTTGTACTCCCTCAGCGCCTCCATGTACTGGCCAATGCCGCCAATCTTGGGCGTGCAGCGCTTCTCAGGCGCGTGGTCGGAAGGCTCGACCCATCGCAGCGGCGGCCGCGGGGCGAACAGGTTCAGCAGCATCGGGGGGAGTAGATGCGTCATATTTGCGAGTTTGTTTCTGGAATGCGCTCCAGACGGCGATGTGGAATAGTTGGAATATGAGGAGTGGAGGGCGCGACGATGAAAGTCGATGTTTGGGAGTTGGGGCGTTCGAGGAAGCTGCGACGCGGAGTTCGCACTAGCGCAAACCTAGGCTGCGACCGCCGCACGTGAGATCCGGGCCCGACTCTGGACTTTGAGATTGGTGAAAGCACCGCTGTCACCACCGCAATTGCCCGCCAACATGCCTCTCTCGGCTATCAAGACGGTCGCAAAGGCTCAGGTATGTTTTCGCGGGTTCATCCGTTCCCGCATTTGTCATCCTCGATGCTAATTACGACCGCAGAACGGCGTAGGAGCCTTTGTCCTGCCCTGCAAGTCCATCACCTTCCACTACTGCAACTGGTGGGGGTCGTCGAAGGGCATGAACGCCTTTCTCAAATCCTCTCTCCCCGCCTTCGCCAAGCGCAACCCCCAGATCGAAATCTCCGTCAGCCCACGGCCACGCCACCACCCCGTTATTATCGCAAACTACATCAACGGTGCTCAACGGTCAATATGTGTGAGGAACCTGCAGAATGAGGGTGTGAGGGAAAAGGCAGAGATGTTAAGGAACAGCACAGGAGAGAAGAACAGGAGGCTGGATGGACGACCAGTAAAGAGTCTGAACGAGAACGTTAGGGGCATCTGGAGTCCGTTCCACGGCAGCAAAGTCACTTTATGAAGAACGGAAGACGTGTGAAGACGAATACTATACGCAAAGATATCCAGCGAGAATCAGGGCAAGGCGTGGTGCCTATCGGCCAAAGCTCTGCTTCTGTGACGCCAATGCAGAAGGACCCGACATTTTTCAGGCCTGCCCAAGAATATGGTAGCGGTACATACTGGTTGAAAAGGCATAAACACTGTACCAACAATGTATCAAGAATAAAACAATCACGAAATCTTCAGAGCCCATACAGATGATCTCAATTGACGTTCATTTTGCTGAATCTACATAGGTCCTAGCCAAGTCTTCTTTTATTTCATAAGATCATAACCATTAGCTGCCGAAGCACGCTCCAATCAACTATAGACGAGCATCGCTTCGAGGCATTCATGCCTGGTTGGCGTTGATGATGTCAACGAAGGCAGGCTTCAAGCTAGCACCACCGACAAGGAAACCGTCAATGTCGGCCTGCTTGGCGAGCTCCGCGCAGTTCTTCTCCGAGACACTGCCACCGTACAGGATACGGGTCTTCTCGGCAGCCTCGGCAGAGACCTCCTTCTTGAGCCACTCACGGAGAGCGGCGTGGACATCTTGTGCTTGCTCGGTGGTAGCGACCTTGCCGGTACCGATGGCCCTGTTCTACGTTAGTGATTGAGCATGAAAATTATCTTTATAAGCTTGACGCACCAGATGGGCTCGTAGGCAACGACAATCTTGCTCCAGTCCTTGACCTTGTCCGCGACAGCCTTGAGCTGCTTGGTGACAACGTTGACGGTCTCACCCGCCTCGCGCTGCTCCAGGCTCTCACCGCAGCACAGAATTACACTGAGACCGTTGTCGATGGCAGTCTTTGTCTTGCTGGCGACGAAGTCGTCAGTCTCTTGTAGGATCTGGCGACGCTCCGAGTGACCAAGGATAGCCCAGGTGATGCCGCTGTCCTTGAGTTGTTGAGCCGAGATCTCGCCGGTGAAGGCACCGTTAGGCTTGTCGAAGACGTTTTGCGCCGCGACCTCGATGCCCTTGCGGAGGTGCTCGCGTGCGAGGAGGAGGTAGAGCGCTGGTGGTGCGATGACGACCTCTGGTCTTGGTGTCAGTCTTTCGTCATCCTGATGGTGTGATGGAGTTTTGCCCTTTTCTCGGATCGCTAGAAATATGTTTCGACGTACCTGTGTTCTGGTCGAGCTGGGCCTTGTTGAGGTTCTCGACGAGCGACTTGATGGTCTGAATGTCGCCATTCCTTTAGACTTGTCAGCTTCTCTTCATCTTCTCCAAGCACTCACAGCTTGTGAAAGTACCCACATCTTGTAGTTGCCGCCGACGAAGAATTGACGAGCCATGTTTGCGGTTGGATTGGTTGTGTTTGCGTGAAAAGATGTTACGTTAGGGTATAAGGGTGTGGGATTGTGATTGAGTGTTGTGAATGAGGAAGGCACGGAATGTTGTTGTTGTTGAGCAGGAGCAGCACTTCTTACAGCTTAGTGGGGTGACGCGGGGCTAGTGACGTCTGAGGTCTCTGAGCTGTGCATTACAGTAAGAGGACCCGGCAAAACTCGGGCTTGAGCGAAGCATCGCTGAAAAACAATGGGGACGGGGATCCAATAGGAAATCTCTTCAGCGAATTGGCAAGTGTCGCGACGTTTCATTATACATCCTGTGGGACCCGATGCCAGGCAGCTACGGAAGCCATGCCGTTGCATTGCGGCATTTCCATCTAACGATGTATGCTTCACATCTATATGTGTCGTGAAGAAAAAGACGGATTACAGTATTCATCACCTACTTGGTGTTTCCGACTGGACGAAGCGATGACGAAAGAGTGGGGTCACCCACTTGATCATCCCGCAGCGCTTCTTAGCTTTCAGCCTCACAGCCGGCCGAAATCCTTCACATGCACGGCCTTAGCACCGCATTCCACCACACGACATTGCCGGTACCCTAATGTCATCCGAAACGCAAGACTCTCCGACTGTTCACGGCTTGTCGGTTACACCGCTAACGCAATGCTCCCATTGGCACTCCCCGCTTGACATCATCGCCATCAAGCATTTCTGCTGCCAGAAGTTCTACGCATGCATCAGCTGTCACGATGCATGCGAGTCTCACAAGTCTGGAGTTTGGCCCTTGGAACAAAGAGATGAGGGCGCAGTGCTTTGCGGACAGTGCAAGCATGTGCTGACCGTCACCGAATACATGGCCAGCGGAAGCACATGCACGCAGTGCGGTAGCGCATTCAATCCTGGGTGTAAGAACCACTGGGAATTGTACTTTGCGCTCAACGGGTAGTTGCCTTCAGGTCTTCAACAACCGAATGCAGAAGCGGGTAAATTCCACGCAACAGCCAAAATCAATGTGCGGATCATGGCGCCTTGTCTTTGGAGACGTGGCGGCCGCCGTTTCTTCATCAATGCGTCTCCAATCTGGACAATACTTAACCCCTATGGCGACAAATTGCGACGTACCAACTCACACCGCGACGACATTAGATTATCTTATGCCATAATGGACATGATGAGCGATCACAGTTCCGCCTTTCCTTTTCAGGTGCCCATCATCAGGGTGACAGATACTGATGCAAGCTCATCGGAGCAGCTCCCGATTCTTCAGCAACGTACTCTATTTCTTGAGTCAAATCCCTGGCTCAGCGACGAAGCTCTGCCCGACCCGAGATCGAACAATCCGCGTCATCCTTCTGAGACATCTCCGATGACGCCCCAGGCGGGATCAAGAACACATCCTGAATCGGCACTCCTAGGTCTCCCCCGCGAGATTCAGGATATGATCTACGAACGATACGTACCAGACATAGACGGCTTCGTATACGATCCGAAGACCCACAGCTTCATGACTACGAACGGCGAGCCTGTCAACATCCCACTTGCGTACACCTGCCGCACCATCTACGATGAACTATGGAAGCATGTCTGCGAGGTCAAAAGCATCATTTTCTACACAGCCTTCTCAGAGGAAACACGCCAAGATGCTGGCCTATGGCACGCTGGTATTCACAAGCTCGATCTTTACAAGGACCACTTGGTAGATGTGATGGCTCGCCAATTCTTGACAAAGAAGCTGGAAGAGGAGATAGCGTCCCGGTACCCACAGTTCAAGACAATTCTCGCCAATTGGCGATCGAAATGCGAGGTCACGATGAACTCCAAGGGCCACGAATGGGGAGAAACACCATCCATCTACCGCGACTTCATCTGCCATACCTTGAGGACCATATCAAAGGACCCAGAATTTGTTCGAACAGGCCAAAAATGGGTGAATAGTTTGTGGGTTCCACCACACAAATACACTGTCTTTCGCAACATCTTCGAACTCATCAGCTTGTATCCTGAGCCGTGGAAACTACCCAGCAAGAAGGAGATCAGCCGTCTGGAAAAGGTTTCCGGGGTGACTCCGGAATTATCTGCCGTGGTTGCAAATGAGCCTCGTTTCTACCACGACGATGCGAACTACGGGTACTCCGCTGCCTCTGTTGCCATCAAGTTTCTAGAGGACCCTCCAATGATGGTGCGCAAGCACATCCGAAACATCCGGAACATCAAACTGATGGAAGACCGGGAGTCGATTGCGCATCCGGAAT
Organism: Alternaria hordeiaustralica; assembly: GCF_023758085.1. Lineage (NCBI taxonomy): Eukaryota > Fungi > Ascomycota > Dothideomycetes > Pleosporales > Pleosporaceae > Alternaria > Alternaria hordeiaustralica. The sequence continues at coordinate 836,062 of NW_026056785.1, read as the reverse complement.
GCCACATTCGGGGCCTTATCCCTCACCTGCGCGAGATGCCCAGCCTACGCGTTGAGCGACATGTCAATCTTTGGATGACTGCGTATTCTTTCAACAACCCCGGATGGGACCAAGTGCCTTTTTCTCGTTCGGGTACCATATTCAGTCGAAGTTACACAAGTCTAAAGTTCGCAACGAAAGCAATCGCGCGCTGGATGACTGAGGCAAACGCCTTGAAGTCCCTGGGTATGCCATCCGGCGCCTTTACGCTGCTGTTTGACGGCAATCCTTACCCCGAGTTGGCACACCACGTCTTCCGAACCATCTTCCAAAGAGATACCGCTTGGCAAATCGCCCTGGATATGAGTTACGGATCCGAGGACGGTCTTCCCCAATCTTCATGGTTACACCGGCGGCGTCGTCTTGGCTACATGTACGAAAAAACGCCATCGCTGGTACGCGATATGAACCTTGGAGTCGGAATCATACACTGCAATTTCGATATTGGGCATGAGCATGATGCCGAGGCTATTGTCTTGGAATGTCAGCATATGGACATTACGGGGTGGATGAAGAAGTGGGGCGAACACCAGATTAGTTGGTATGACGTGGAATTGCTGCTGCCCAACTTGCGTGCCCTGAGAGAAAAGCACTTGATCCCAACTTGATCACACCGCTGTTTAGATGTTTGTCGCATTCGTGACATACGTCAGCGCATGGGAATTAAGGGCTGGATGGAGCGGTGGTATGATCAACAGAATCATTGACAGTCAGGTAGTCATCAGCCCTGTCCCATCTTCAATGTCTTTGGAAGAACGACATGTCTTTGGTCGTGCTTCCAAAGACATTGAAGATGGGACAGGGCTGATGACTACCTGCCTGACCTTGAGAGTAAATCACTTGATCCTGACTTCATCACGACGTTATTCAGACCTCGATAGAAATCATGACATACGTGCCTCATATTTCACATTCAATCATGATTCATATCCCCTTATTTACTTATTTTCCCAACGTCAAAAACAGCCTGTCGCCAATATCGCCCAGCCCAGGCTTGATCATGCCCTTCTCATCAACCCCCTTATCGCACCCACCAACCCACACCTCAACGCCCTCCTCCCACTCTCCACACGCCTTCTGCAGCCCCTCCTCCGTCGCCAGAATAGCCACGACGATAATCCGCTTCACACCCCAATCTTTCAGGGTGTCAATAGCCGCCTGTGCCGTCGCACCCGTCGCAATGATGGGGTCTACGATAATCGCAAGCTCTGGTTGGGGCTTCGTTGAGCCAGCTGCGTGCGGGGTGTGGTAGGGCAGGTTGTTGTAGTATTCTACGGGTTGTAAGGTGGACTTCTCGCGGTAGAGACCGAGGTGGTGGACGGGCACGGGCATGGGGAGCAGGGAGGAGAGCGCGGGGACCATGGAGAGGCCGGAGCGGAGGATTGGGACGAGCGATATGGAGGTCGGTGAGGGGGAGGTGGTGGTTGTGGTGTATTCGTAGCCGAGCGGGGATTTGTCCTAGAGACGGCATGTTAGCAGGTGGTGTGGCATGGTATAGCATAGCATTGCTGCTATGGTTGTTGGCTGGGTGATTTGGGGATATGGGAATCCTTCTATAAGTATATGTCGTGGAATACACCCCACTTTGTGACATGATGTGACCGGGTGAATGTAAATGTGATGGAATGGGTGAACGTACCGTGCCTGCCTCTTGTGCCTTTAGGCCAGCGGCCAGAGCCTCATAGCCGACCATGAGAGCGAGTTCATGCACCAGGGTCTGCGCATCTTTGGACCCTGTGCTCGCGGATCGGAGCTGTGAGAGCTTCGCCTGGAGACATGGGTGTGTTGAGACGTGGGCGTTCTTGGGGAGGTTGATGCCAGACATGGTGGTTTCGCAGTGTAATTACGTAGAGAAGATACAGTAGTATTGCAGGTCTTGGTATTCTGGAATATATAGTCGGTGTTCAACTTGACACCTACTGTCCATTCAAGAAGGTGCATGAGACAAGCGCGTGGTCACGCCTAGCTCCCCACATGCCGGCGATAACAGATGCCATGGCGTCGGGCGCCTCCGTGACACGAAACCTTGTCACGCCTCGGCAGGTGCAGTGCCGCTAGACTGGGGAGCCCCTGCCAATCGGAGAAAAAGGAAGCGCGCGCCATTCGTCCCATTATGTGCATAAGCAAAGGTTACTGAGATTTGACCTTTTCTTATTTGGCGCAGGAGGGAGGAGAGACGCGAAGGAGGGCTGATATACGTGTGCTGTCTTATTCTCGGGCATCGCCACTTTTGTCCCGGCATCATAGAAAGCAGCATGGCGCGTTACTCCAAGTTGCACACGGCGTCTTGAGCTGGAAATTATACACTACAAAGTTACGGGCGACTGCTCATCTTGGGACCCGCACGTCATTGCACATCGACGCTGCATGCACAAACGGGACCAGGACGGCAGCTATGGCCAACGCTGCTCTCGACGACGACGATGTCCCCACCAAGCGCGAGTCGCATTTCAACAACCAGCGCTCGTCGCTGCGTTCTTCCACCCTCTCCGAAGAGTCAGCGCACCGCCCGGAACCGCGATCTCGAACCCGCAGCGACCTGCGCCGCCTGCACGACTTCAACCTCGATCTCGAGAGAGTCCACTCGGAGCACGCGGATAGCGAGCCATTGCCCTCGCCTACCTCGACCGCCTCGCCCGCACCCAATGTGCCGTATACGCGACAGCGGAATCACTCGTACAGCAGCGTGAAGCGGTGGGACAAAAACGCCGGAAAGCACCGTTCGCTCAGCACAGTTTCCTCACGCGCCGGCGAGAGCAAGCACGACGACGACCTCCTGGGAGCAGAATCGTGGCTCCATCTCTACAACGACAACGCGCATTCGCCCAACCTTCCCACGCCATTGCGCACACCCAGAACGCGCGCGCAGAGTAGGGCGTCGCAGAGAGAGAATGCAGGTGGTGGTAGTCCGGCATCTCAAACACATCCACACCGATCGAGAAGACCCTCTTTTCCACTCGGACGAGTAGCGCCCGGTGCTGCATCAGGGTCTCAGCTGGACATTACGGCCCTGCCCAGCATGTCGCCTGTCCAAGAAGACGGCCACGACCACACCCACCGCTACGACGATCACCACACCGACGCAGAGCACTACCTGCGCTCCAAGCGCACCCCTGGGCAGCAAAAAGCATCAAGATGTGCCACGGAGCTGTACACCATCTCCTACCTCATCTTCTTCTCCATATGGGGCACGCTAGCCCGTCTGGGTCTACAGGCCCTGACATTTTACCCCGGCGCGCCAGTCATCTTCTCTGAGCTCTGGGCCAATGTCGCCGGCACATTCATAATGGGCTTCCTATCTGAAGACCGCCGTATCTTCGCTGCCGAATGGGGGAGTCGCAGTAATAGTAATGATGGTGAAGAGAAACTGCCTGAGCCAACCGATTATCCCGCCAATGATATTGAACACTCGCAACACAAGGCGCGGCATGGGAAGATTAAGAAGACGATACCGATGTATATTGGTCTTGCGACAGGGTTCTGTGGCTCTTTTACCAGTTTCTCGAGTTTCATGCGCGACATCTTCCTCGCGCTGTCGAATGATCTCAAAAGTCCCATCAACCATCCCTATCCCGCGGATACATCCACACCATCTGTGACCACCACAGTCCCGCGAAACGGCGGATACTCCGTCATGGCCATCCTCGCCACCATCATAATAACAATAGCAACATGTTACTGCGCCCTCCACATCGGCGCACACCTCGCTCTCGCCCTCGACCGCTTCACACCCAGCCTACCCTTCCGCTTCACCCGCCGGGTCTGCGATCCCATTTTCGTCATCCTGGGCTGGGGCGTATGGTTCGGCGCAATCATCACGGTGTGTCTGCCTCCCTATTCAACATGGCGCTCCCAAGCCCTCTTCGCATGCGTCTTCGCCCCCGCAGGCTGTCTCCTGCGCTACTACATCTCCCTCTTCTTGAACCCTATCGCGCCCTCCTTCCCGCTCGGCACCTTCACCGTCAATATCTTCGGTACTGCGGTCCTGGGAATGGCGTACGACCTCCAACACGTGCCCCTCAGCAGTACAGGCCTGGTTGGAGGTAGTGTGGTTGGCTGTGCGGTTCTGCAAGGAATACAAGATGGGTTCTGTGGCTGTTTGACGACGGTTAGTACGTGGATTGTGGAGATTGATACGGCGAAGAGGAGGAGGAGTGCGTATGTTTATGCGGGGGCGAGTGTGGGTGCGGGGCTGGGGTTGTTGGTTGTGGTTATGGGGAGTGTAAGGTGGACGGTGGGTTGGGAGGAGATGTTGTGTGTGACGTGAGATGATGGTAAGACTTTTGTTTCTTTGCGTTTATGGTTTTGGACGGTTGCGCATGAAATGATGGGTCATGAGATGGTAAACGGGGATCTCACTGGTCATACGATGTATGATACGATAAACGGGAGATGGCGATTTTTTGGCATTTACACTTATATACCCATGCAAGATAGAATCAACTTTATTTACACTTTTAGGATGGGCCTGCGAATGATGATAGGGTTGCACGGAGCGCCCAACTTGGTCTAGCTCGTAGTCCTGATCGGTGCCTGCCAAACGAACTGGCTGGGAAAGAAGTACCTACAGCCTGACCATGACATCATCTCACCTGCACTGCCCGCCTGGTCAGGCTACACTTGGAAACAGCGCTCAGCTGCCTTACCACGACACCACCAGGGTCCTGTCCTCTTCGCTTCAAACGTCTGTTTGGCAAGACCATTTTCCCACGAGAGCGCATCTTACTTATTCATACCCTCTTCATTACTGGTAGCATGCCTACCTTCTGGCTGAGTTCTCGACAGCCGAACCAATGAGTGATACACCAAAGACTGACACGCTCTGTGAGCGCTGCAGCCTTCTCAGCTTCGACGATGGCGCCATTGGAGGTCAGGAAGTAGTGGGCGAAGATGGCGTCGCGCGACTATCCTTTCCGGAGTCCAAAATTGAACTGCATCCTACAGAGCAGGAGGGGAGCCCATACCATGTACCGCGAGAATATCAACTGGTCCGCCTCGATTGGAAGCTCGACGAGATCCTGCCCGACATGCCTCATTTGTCTAGATCTTCTAAGCTCGGCTGTGCATTCTGTCGAGCTTTGCGGAAGTCACTACAAGATACACTTCCAAAAAAGGCGAAATCCTATTCGAAAGACGATGGCCCATTGAGATTGGTCGCGTATCTTTCCTTCGATGGTAGAGATGTAGAGGGGCTGATGATAGAAGGGACTATCGTCAATGCCAGGTTGAACATTGTTATACAAACTCTCTTTTCAATTGAGGCAGATCCTGGTAAGTCGCATCATCCAAGCAGATCTTGGGTCGCATGGGCTAAAGATTTGTCTCAAGGTTGTTGCGAATGGCTAAAACTCCAATCCGCGCGAATCACTTCATACTTGGACCCTACGAACATTCAGCAGTTGCACCGAATGCTTGATCATTGCACATCAACGTGCCACCCTGATACCCCGTCTTCATTCATGCCTACAAGGCTCATAGACATCGACCATGACGTATCAGCTCTTCCTCGCTTGGTTCTGTCCTCCAACATAAAAAACCCTCAGCAAACAAGATACGCTGCCTTAAGCTACTGCTGGGGGACTGAAACAGACGCCAGGTCGCAGTTCAAGACAGAGAAAGCATCTCTGGAATCCAGGTATGCGGGCTTACCGAGCGAGCTCATGACGCCAACTATCAATGACGCCATCGCACTTGCAAGGGCGATTGGCCTTTCATATCTATGGATAGATGCTCTTTGTATCGTACAAGATGATAAAGATGACTGGTCGCACGAATCCTCCCAAATGAACCTAGTGTATCGCCATGCATTTGTCACTCTCTGCAGCCTCAACTCGAAATCATGTCACGAAACTTTCCTCAACCGCGCCCCTGCAGTGACACTCCCCTTCAAATCAACGATACGGAAAGATATGAAGGGGCTTTACCTTATCCGGCTGCGACCAAGAACGGGTGGATATCTGGACCGCAGAAGGTACGGTTGGGACTCGGTATTTTCCAACTGGAACAAAAGATGCTGGACATTTCAGGAACAAGAGCTGTCTACTCGGCTCCTGCTTTTTGGAAACCAGAAGATGCATTTTAGTTGTGGTAGAAGCGATTGGACTGAAGGAGATGAAGCTCCTAGACGCAAGAACAAGGCTTGGTTAGGAGTCTCCGACATGATCGCCAGATTCAAGGACAACTGCATCTCCTCCAGGGAACTGTACGAGTACTGGGGCCTCTTAGTTCACGAATACGGTCATCGCTCGGTGACGTTTGACAAGGACCGCCTTCCCGCCATCGCTGGACTTGCTCGTATGTTCGGCGATGTACTCCAAGATCAATATCTTGCCGGGATCTGGAAGGGTGATTTGCAATGCGGGTTGACCTGGGGAAGTCTTCGAACTCAGGATTTGCCCTTGCGTAGTCTCGAGGCTCACATACTGAATATCCGAGAACGAAATTATGTTGCTCCTTCATGGTCCTGGGCGGCGTCCTCAGCTGTGGCAGGCATGAGAGACCGAGGTGCGATTGTGTTTGAAGAATCAACTATGATGGATGTTGATACGCAAATTGATTCCGAGGACCCGTTTGGACGGGTGTCTGGAGGATTCCTTCAAATTCGCGGGAAAATGGCTCGAATGCCGGACAGAGGAATCCGATGGTCAGAATGTTGGTATCTCTTCGACAAAAACTTTAGCAATGATAGTATTCACGTCGTCACGGACTGGCCCCACAAAGAAAATGAAGCAGGACTAGATAGTCTTATGCTGATACTCCTGTACCGCATCGATAACGAGGATAGAGCAGAAGCACCAGGGCTACGGGCTTTGTTACTTCATCCTGCATATGAATTGGGAACTTATTATCGAGTGGGAGTGGTTGTGTCTCATGGACACGGAGGGTACAGTGAGATGAGAGGCTGGTTCGAGGAGAGCCAAGAAGAAACCATCTGCATTATTTAACGTGCAGACACTCTAGGATAAGAGTCGATATACCTTCATGGTGTTGAGGAAGATCCGCGCATGCATTACCGAGAGTGTTTTCTAAGTACGGACCAATACACAAGAGGAGCTCGATACTTCACAGCACCAACACACCCAATCAAAATATCTAGCACCGACCTCATTACCGTTCCTCAAACAATCTCTCCCTACACTTTCGCTTAATCATCTTCCCTTTCCATCTTTACCACTGCCCTCCTCTAAACATCCCTGTCCACCACCCTCCCCACATACTGACTCCCACCATAACTATGCATCCTAAGCGCCTCATCAAACCGAACGCGCTGTCTACGCTGTTGGTCAAGTGTGTTGTAGTAACAGCTCTCTGGAGCAATTCCATGCTCCGCGTCGTAAATTGGTAAGATTGTAGAGGCGATGTTGTCATCGGGGGCGGTGATGCGTATGATCGGCGGGGATCCGCGTTGTAAACCAGCCTCCGTATACACATCTGAATCTCGCGTTGATACGTCTACACCGTCCGCATCCCTTCCATGACACTCCCCAGTTCCCTTCGCCCCCAGCCTCTCCTTATCTCCGTCATCCCCACCCCCTTTCAAACCCAAATTACTCCCCACAACTCCCCTCCCAATCAAACCCGACTCCCGTACTCCAATCGCCACCTCCCCTCTACCGTCATCTCCACCTTCTCCCTCTTCATTCTCTTGCTCGTACACCTCCACTTCCCCTCCTCCTCCTCTTCTCTCCGCTCCTCGCTCCACACCACCACCACGTCCACGACGCTGGGGATCAGTCATGACGCGCGATCTTCTGACTTGGTGGTAGTAGTGGCGTTGGTGGTGTGGTTGTTGTGGTTGGAGATAGTAGGCGATGAGGGCGAGGATGGAGAGTATGAGGGCTGTTGCTATGACGGGCTCGATCATTGGATTTTGTATGCTGGGATGTTGGGTCGAAGAAGATGGTGGGGGGTCAGGGGAGAGTGTAAGGTAGTAGAGTTGGGGATGGGAGAAAGGGAGACGTGGGTATGGAAGTGCTGGTGTGGTGATGTGACGGTGGTGTCAATATTGTGACGAGGCCTTCGCTGATTAGACATGTGAAAATACGGGGGGTCCGAAGAAGCCCATATGTCAAATTCAAATTAGGCTTACGACTTGAAATGTAGCGTGAAGGTGTATGCGGCATCCCATGCTGCAGCTCTTACACCGCATGCGTAAAATCCTGAATAGGTCTGCAGCCTACATCAACATAAAAACACACAAAGCCAGTAACCCAACATCGATATAGGCAACAGACCTATTCAATTTTCTTCCTATACAAGGTGCTCCCCCTCCTCCAAATCCCTAACCCACCTCCCCACCCCATCCCCCTTCCACCCAAACCCATCCCTCTTCAAACCCCACTCCACAGCCTCCGTAACCTCATCACTCAACTGTCCCGTATAACAGTCCCTACTCACAATCTCCGTCAACGTCCTACACGCACTCTTCGCGCCCCCCATCTTACCCTTTCTAAAGAACTCAAAATCAGCAATCTGCTTGTATCCCATGCGCCACTCGGACCAGAAATCCGAAGACTGGGCTTTGCGCCGCTTGCTCGCGTCGCTGAGGAGGTCGTTCTCGGGGCCGGGGGCGAGCTGGAAAGTAGCCTTTGTGATGGACGGGATCATGTGCATGCCGCACAGTACGGGGGTGAGACCTGATAACAGAGGGAAAACAGCGGTGAAGCTAAACGACGTGAAGTGGCGGCAGAATTCCGTTTTCTTGGCAAAGCTGGCAATACGGTAGAGGAGGAGTTCGAGGATGCGGGGCGGCACCATGAGATGGAATTCGTAGGTGCTGTATACGGTTATGGAAGAACCTTCGTTGTAGCCGAGGTGGTGCCAGGGTCTTGACCGCAGGAGTTGGCAGCTAGAATACCGGGGTTCGCTATCCGGAGTCTTGTCAGGTGGAGGCTCTTTCTGGAGGAGCTCGAGGTAGTGCATCTTCATCTCAAAAGCCCAGTTGTCGTTGGTGCCCACGGCAGAATCTACCAGTGCGGCCATGGTTTTTGGTGGTGCAGCGACAACGATACGTGTAGGCTCTAGACACGAAAATGTCTTTGTCCAAATATCGGTGACTGAGCTCAGCATGTGGTCGTGAGCGGTGGATACATGCCACAGGTTGTATTCTTGATCTGTATGCACCACCAAGCTCTTGATGTGGCGTTTCAAATCATTCTGCATGACAAACTGCGTGAACCTGTCGAAGTCCTTCGAAAGATGCGGGATCCACGCCGCTCGCAGTGTCGCCTTGAGATGTTCGTCTCCATCCTGAATGCGGCACAACTGGATAAGCACGTCGTCCATAGCCGGCTCGAAAGCAGATCCAGAGGTGCTCTTGAACTTGCTGCGAAGTTTTGTGTAAATCATGAACTCGTGGTTACTCAACTTGGATAGCTCTCCCTGCATGCTATCGACGAGTCGCGCATCCATTGGTACCCATAGTGCTTCCTTGTCCAGTGCTATACGGGCGTATTGGAAGAGATTTGGAAGCACGACCTTTCTCCACATCCATGACACTAGGGAGAGGGTCTTCAAGGGTATAGAATCAGAGTTCGTTAATTGCGAAGACGGCTCGTGGTGGAATTTGGTGATTGATGGGGCTTGGTCTGCGAGATGCGAGGCGATCTGAGCCAGCAGCTCGTTTGGCAGCGACTGCATGATGGTGTATAGAAAATTAACACTATAAATGGCGACTGCGAGATTTGTGGTTTGCGAGGCTTGAGTGAAGCGTGAAGCATACAGTTGAGGTTATATCGGTGGCATAATCGAGGGTCCGAACTTGTGGGCCTGCGGATACGTCATCCGGCCTATGATTAGCACCCGGCAACGGCCATCGCAACTACCCGCGGTCGCTTCACATGCTACTACAGCACTGCGATTCCATACTAGCAGATTCAAATGGGCATCTCAAGTCCGAAAAAAGATTAAGTCTCACAAGGGTAACGTCTATTTACTAGGCGTCCAAAAAACACAAGGTCCAACACCGTACTCAAACAGCATCTACAGTAGTACAGCTTGACATCGAACATTCTGGGTCTCCCAAGTTGAATCAATGCTATCTGAATATGAATTTCGCTTCATTATATTCATCCATCTTACGGGTGTTCAGTCTTCCCTAGGGACATCACACGTAAGTAGAGGGAAGAGACCTCCACCACCTCCCCTCCGCCTACGTCATCCCGTCTTTGGTCTGCACCAGCGCTGGAGATGTCGCAACCACCCGCTGCGGCTTGATCAGGTTTCTACAGATCTATGGCGCATATCCAAGGTCTTCACAAACAGACATTTACTACATGTACATAATATCATCCTAGAACCCAGCCCTAACAGCCCCATCCAACCACGCAACCCCCGCCATAACCCCATCCACAACCCTCACCCTACCTCCCTCCTTCTCCCCCAACTCCTCCACACAAGCCTCCCTAACCATCTCATCCATGCCCGCCATACCCGCGCAACCCAGACAAATCGCGCCCACTTTCCCTTTACCCAACAACCTCCTAACCGCATCCTTCATCCTCTTCCTCACCTCCTCAGCAGGCGCATCATGCAGATCCGTCGCATTGAGCCCCGTTGTCTCAACGCCTGCAAACCGTTTCCCCGCGTCTGAGCCCGTGCCCAAAAAGGCGATTGTAGCATCCGTGAGGATAGTCTCCCAGACTTTGCCCGTGCTTACTATGCCGAATTTCTCGTCGGGGTGGATAGCTTGCAGAGAGGCACCAACACTAGCTTCGAAGATACCCGTGACAGGTTTTCTCGTATCTCTTATGGCGGGTTCTTCTTTGAGGAGCGGGACGAGCGGGTGTTGGCTGTAGCACGCGACGAGGAAGGCATCGTGGCGGGCGAGTTGTTCGCGGAGAGCGGGGAGGCAGTGCTTGACTGATTCTGCGGCATCGTCTTCGTTGTTGATGCTCTTGGGGCCGGAGGGGGCGGTGAAGTACTCGTGAGCGGTCTGCTAGCTGTGGTTAGTTGCTGGGTGGGTGTGGTGAGTGGTGCTGAGTAACGTCTTTGAACTGCAGGGCGTCGACGAGCGGCTTCAGGCCGTTGGTCATTTGCTCCGTGGAGTTTGGGTTGATGATGAGGATGGACCGCATCTTGCTATATCGTGGGTTGGTACCGTTGCGATATTCACCCATTGGCTTTGCTTGGAGCTGTGTGCCTGCGCGGTTGCCCCGCCATGAGGTTTGACATTGTGGCGCGTGATGGATTTGGGATGTGGAGCTGTGACAAGGATGTGGGCTCTGACGTCATGTTCCAGATTGTCTTGTTTGTTGTGTACACAGCCCTGGAGGACGAATGATTGCGTGCGACGAGTGTGGAAGTGCAGTGAAGAATAGACATGTTGTATTAGGCTACTGAGGGTATTGTGAAGCATGAAACTGCGTCGCAGATGTATGCTCGTGGTATCGCCTAACTTCTCCTTGAAGTACGCGCCGCCATGCGTATTCAATCGCACCAACGCCGTCGCAAGAGGAAATCATCGAAATGTGGGATATGGAAGCTGGAAAAGTCAGGACTAGTCATCGTAGAATGTCGTGCAGAAAGCTTACAGGTCGTGAATCGTCGTCAAGGGTCGGCGACTAGCTTAGCGGAAGCAGCTGAAGCGTCCGCAAGAGAAGCGGAAGGGAGCGCGGCGGACGCCGTGACGGTCAGCGACAACACCACCACCTAGTATCTTGTCAGCAACTGGTGCCTGTGTCCGGAACAGACGGCTCCAAAGCGGGCCACTTACCGGCGTGCTTGCCGCCAAAGCCCTTATGCCACATGAGACCCATGGTTGCTTGTGTTTGTTGGTTGGTAGAGGTAGTAGTTTAGGTTTGGAAGTTGGCGAATCGCTTTCTTTGTGCAGAGTTCTTGTTGTGGTGTAGCTGGAAGGTGATCGCAGCGCGTGTGTTATATAGGAGGTGTGTGGGAGGCTGGAGGAGATTCAGGGCAAGAACAGGGTCGGTGAAGCGGTAGCTGCTGCGTCATAGGCTGGCAGCCAAGGGCTTGGGAGATGCAGCACAGCCACCGCTAAAGGCGATCATCGTGGAGATTGCAGCGAGCGCACACAGTACAGCCTCGATGTCTTCGTAGACCTGTGCGCGCTTGATTGGCCGCGTCTGGATTTCTTGAAGATTGCCCATAGTGCACGCAGAGTGGTGCGCCACAACACCGTATCTTAGAAGGGCCGAACTGGTGTTTCGTGGCACTCTCATGACGACGTTCGCGGCTGTGAACAGCTAGCATTGGAATTCGGGCGCCTTTAGCTTGTCAGCTGCGACTCGATTTGCACGCGTACAAACCGGCTAGCCATCTGCAAACACATTCACCGCACATTTCGTCCCAGATAGGCATGAAGCGGAGACATGTGACAGCGGCAACTGAGCGCTTGTTGATTTTGAGTGCAAGGTTGTAGCTTGCTTGACCAAGGCCATAGATCATAGCCCCCTCCCAGCCAGATTCCAGAAATCATTTCTATTGTACAGATATTGTGATCCAAATAACATGAAATAGCCACCGCCGCCGCTGAGCCTGCTACCGGCTCATAGCTGACGACGTACGCTCATCTCGCAGAATTTTATCTTCCGCCCATGCCACCTTGTTGTGCCATGGCAGCGTTTTGTTCTTGGAAGCGGTCGCCTAATCGCTGGGAGCCCTTCATGTGCTTGTCGACGCATCGCATAACGCAGCTCTCTTCGCGCGAGGTGAGGGACTTGCTCTCGAAGCCGTTGACGCAGTGGTCGAAGCATTGCTGGACGAGGTTGGAGTACATCTGTGATGGTCAGTATTGTTGTCGTGCAGCATAGAATGCGGATGTCGTACGTTCATGAATTCCTTCATCTGCTTCTTCTCCATGCGCGACTGCAGCTCGCGCTGCTCAGATGCTGTGAGTCTACATGTGATTAGTTATTGTGATGCCAATTGGGGCAAGTACATACGACTCCATGATGCCTGGTCGTGTGTGGTGGCAGGATTATTGTTTACGGAAGGGTGGCTCGACGCGGAAATTTGGTATGACGTCGGGTGGTTGTCTGGATGCTGTGCTGACGAGCCTGCACCCAAAAGTGTAGACGCGAGCTAGGCCACCGGGCGGCCCGTCCACGCTCTCCAGTCACCGAACCACGGGAAGCAGGCGTGGAGACTTCATGGCAGCCGCATTCAGCGGGTCGTCTCTGGGACAGATCTTGGAAGGCACTTTGGACAGTATGTGGCAATGGATGCGTCGCACCAATATTGTGTGGCTCCCGCTGCATGGCCGTACCAGTACCTGACCTGTACCTTTCCCGCCAAGACGGTCGTTATTATTGGAACCGACTCCAGCATAGCAAAATAATAACACAATAACATGGCCTCTTAATAGCCAGCTGCATCCGCTACCCGTATTGATCGCCGCTGTATTTTGCCGTCGAGGGGCCTCAAGCCTCGCGTTTGTGTCTGTCAGTCAGGCGACGCCGTGCCGTCTTCCTTGGATGCTCACAATTGGCCCGCAGCCACACATCACGGCCGCTAACCTGCTGCTCTTCGTCAGTCGAGCAGCGGGCTGCCACTCGACTGCCTCGCCCCGACTGCGATCATTGCCCTCCCCAGACGCCGACCCTGCAGGCCCAAGTCGCCTCGAGCCACAGTTTCAGGCGCGCCTCGATATTGCGCCCGACCAGGCCGCTGAACCCTCCGACGACATCCTGCAGCTGTACCTGTACCCCTAACCGCCCGTCGCGTCCTAGACCCAGTCTCGCGCCAGCAGCTCGCTCGCTCTGCTCTCCACCAAGGAAGACGTCAATATTGCAGGATCCGCCTACACGAACGCCGTCACGACCCCGCTGACATCTCGCGCACGCTCGCTACCTCGCTTCCTCGACTCGCTACCCTCCGACGTCACATAGCGGCCCCCAGACAGCTGCCGCCTGCCCACTTCGGGCCCACCTGTACCTGGACACACGCCAGACGCTGCGCTCCACGACCGCCATATTACACCCTTGGAGCTGCGACGCTCTCCACACCACCGCCTGCCATGGCTCCCGCAGGCACCCACACCAACCCCAACACGCCGCGCGTGCGCAATGGCGAGCCCCAGCCCGCCCCGTTCGCGACACCAGAACCTGCCTCGTCGCGTCGAGACTTGACATCGTGGTGGAGGCAGTTCAGCAAGCGCCCCGCGAAAAAGGAGGACGAGAAAGGTACGACACCACTGCCAGCATTTTCACATGTCGAGTCCGCGAGTTCAGCCTCGTTGGCGGCTGAAGCCAGCAATGCGCTGCGACTGTGCCTGCAGCTCCCCGCCTCTTCTTGTCGCGAACAATCACTGACTGTTGTGGCCGCACGTAGAACCCGCCCTCCCTGGCATCTTTGGTGTACCCCTCATACAAAGCATACCCTATGCCAACGTCGCTATTTCGCTATTCAACGAGCACGGCGAAAGCTACATCTATGGTTACGTCCCAATAGTCGTCGCCAAATGCGGTGTCTTTCTGAAGGAAAAGGGTCAGTGAAGCTAATCCCATCACCCATCAGCTGTTAACAGCGCACAGCGACCGACGTAGAAGGCATCTTCCGATTAGCAGGCTCCGAGAAGCGCATCAAGGAACTCCGGACGGCCTTTGACACCCCACCCCGCTATGGAAAAGGTCTGGATTGGTCCGGCTATACTGTACATGACGCCGCCAATATTCTGCGCCGCTACTTCAACAATCTCCCGGAGCCTATAATACCGCTGCAACATTATGACCCCTTCCGGAATCCGCTCAAAGGCCATCAGGCTGAGGCAGTAGGCGCCAGTGAAGGACAGCAGCCTTCAGTCGGAGGCTTCGATCCCGATGCGGCTGTGCGCATATATCAACATCAGATTAAGGCGTTGCCGTCTTTGAACCGGCAATTGCTGCTGTACATCCTAGACTTGCTCGCAGTCTTTGCCGCCAAGGCTGATGTTAACAAGATGACAACGTCCAATTTGGCTGCCATCTTCCAGCCCGGACTGCTCTCACATCCGCAGCACGATATGTCTCCACAAGATTATCGTCTGAGCCAGGACGTGCTCATCTTTCTCATCGACAACCAGGATCACTTCTTAATTGGTATGGAAGGCACAGCTGTCGATGAAGGTACCGTTAAGCACATTGAAAGCGGGCCTTCTACCCCACAGGCAAGGACACCCACCACACCCCGCAATAGTTCTGGCATCGGGCGATCGGCTTCGACCACTTCGAGCGCTGGTGCAGAAAGCCTTCGCATGTATGGCGGCGTCCGCAGGAATGTATCCACGTCTTCGAAGCGTTCACGACACTCGCCCGCTGTTCCCAGCCCAATCGCACCATCATTCGTCTCGACCACGACCTCTGGAGTGCACCGAAGCAACACGCTGCCCTCAAAGCGCTCCCCGGGGCTTGGGAGTCCCCGCTTCCCTGCTGCAAAGCAAATCGGCCCTGAAGAGACCAAGAGCCCTCTTTCGTCTCCCATGCCCCCAGAGGTTGCTGATGTTCCTGAGAATGTTGCCCCACAGCAGGAGATGGAGTTGCCTATACGAACGAAGGAAGCCCCACAGGCGGTCGCACCCGCAGCGGAGCAAATATCAGCCACACAGCCTGCCGATCAGGAACTGCCACCGCCACAACGTGCGCAGACCATGCCACCGAACAAGATCGAGATGCCGGTCCCATACCAACCCTTCCCCCAACAGGGAATGGCTATGCAACCGACAGAGCCTTCACAGAATAGACCCGCAGTCACACCTGCCACCCACAACATGCCAGGCGGGTTCCCTCTGCCGTCTCCGGGCGTCATCCCACCGAGTCAGCCCACTACCCCGAACGTCGTCGCCCAGTCGGCGCAGAACTTGTTACCTTCAAGGTCCACTACTCCCGGTCCACGTAGTCCTCAGCGTAGTCCTCGTCACACGCCAACGCGTGAGCGGTCAGAGTTCTTGGAAGGGCCTGTTGACTCAGGCCCGTCAATTGAGATGACTCCTGCTGTTCGTACATTTACACAAATTCTAGCCAAGGTTGCGGCATCCCCTCCGAACGAGTCCAAGGAAGCGAAAGACGGACGGAAACCGAACAAGCTGCAGAAGAAGAGGTTGCCGAACAGTATCAGCCAGAGTACGCATAGCTCCACGCACTCTCTTGGTGGTAGCGATTCAGGGTTTGGTGGTCAATTTTCTCACGGACCTCCTTCGCCACTGCAGCCACCCTCGCTTCCCTTTGCCCATGGTCAGTCGCACGCCAACAGCTCTAGAGAGGTTTTGCAAGACACAGGCTCCTCGCGGGCCTCCGGGAACACACTCAAACCTAGCATGTCGCCTTCTGCTAGTTTCAGATCTCATTCGACGGCAACAGAATACTCGGAGAACGAGCAACTGGAAGAACAACCAAGAGAGGAGAAGCGCAGTTTTTGGAAAGGCCACAGACGAGGGGAAAGCAAGGCAACGCCGACAGCAAGTCAGACAGATCTCCACGGTTCAGTACCTGGCGCCGACAAGAGTATGAGCTCGTTCGCGAGTAGTTCCGGATGGACGGGCGGAGGACGCAGAAGTGGGCAGTACGAGTCGAATCACGGCTCTGAAACGTCGATGCTATTCGGCAGCAGTCCCCCTGATCACGACAGATCCGACAAGAAAGGTGCATTCGACTGGTTCCATAAGCGCCGACAGGATCATAAAGAGCGTTTAGATCGGAGAGAAAGAGCCAAGAGTCCACCGGGCAGCTCTAGTCATCTCCCTTCTCCCCAGAACATGATGAATTCAACAGAATCCTTCGCCGTTCGAGGACGAGCACCAGATGTACCACCACCGGTGGAGGAGCCTCAACCTAAAGCAGACAAATCCAGCGACGTTACGCCTACCGGGATGAGTCCAACGCCCCCGAACGTACCTATGCCGGGAAGCCCGAAGCCCAGGATGAGTCCTGCCATGGCTCTGCGGACAGATCTCCCAGCTGCACTGACTGAACCCCGATCAGTTGCGCGATCCCCGGACAGGAATTCCAAGTCACCCGTCACTACAACGCCTCCTGTGCAGCCATTCGCTAAAGCACCATCACCCCTGAATGTCGACAGTACGCAGCAGGTAGAAGCTGGCGCAGCCACCCAACCCGAGGCCTCAACAACTACCTCGGAACCTGTTCAGCCAGTGTCAACACCTTCGGGGCCTCTTCATTCTTCATCCAACTCGACTACTACTGTCACTCCTCAGACGGTCAACCGAGAGACAAATTCGGATGCACCGCCATCTGATGGTCAGTCGTCACCTCCATTCGTCCCAAGAGGCGAGCCAGCGCCTTAGAGATCGCGGTGGTCGCTGTCGACCTCAATGACGTACGAGCATGAGTTCGGAAGGAGATGTAGGTATTCAGGGTGTTCATGGATTGAGCGTGATGTGTAGAATAATGCATAGCACCCTTGGCAGTACATTATGGGCCGAAGAAAAAAGTGTGTATGTAGCATGGGAGATTTTGCATACGGCATATTTGCCACGAAACGATGAAGCGTGCTAGCGAGCATTTTGTGAGCGTTGCGATGATGCATAGCGTTGTGGCACATATTCATGATAATTCATTCTCATTCTTCATGATTACTGTGTACTGAACAAGAAGAGCAATTGTGATCAATACTGAAACGTTCGACAAAATCATCTATATATGACAGCTAAAGAGCACAGTAGCTGTATTGCAAAATACCCCACACTTTGATTAGTGCAGTAGAAAAAGCAACGTTACATGTTGAGTGCCGACGGTGTCTGACACTGCGCTGCCGTCGCTGCCGAAGTCCGCATCAATCCCTCAACATAAGCACAAATAGCTATAGCGTCGTGGCGACATACACATAGACTTATAGCGCCATGTCTAGATTGTGCGTCTGCGTCGTTGCATATCCAGTATCCCCACCAGTGAGATGCATCTAGGCCGAGTCCCGCAATGCTCGTTTTGGTGTTCTGAGGTGTTCTGATCTACTAGTCTCGAATTGCAATGCGCAGCAGTCATCAGTCTTCTCTCAAGTTCGGCGCTAGCCCCGTCCTGCGTCCCAATCATGCCCTGTCTCTGATTAAAAATAGATCACGCCTGCTGGCAGCGGAGCGGAGTTGCAAATGTGTGAGATACGCGTTTGTTAGTGGATAATTGGATGGTGTAGTGGATAGCAAAGGAGTGTGAGATACGAGAAGAGCGAGAACATGTCGTCTCGTCTGATTTGAACACGAAGAGATGATGATGATTGCGAAAAACAAAATTCAATATCATGGACGATGGTGCTGGACCAAGAATTTGAGATTGCGATGACGATGCTATCGCAATGCACACATCGCAGTGACTACCAACACGTCGAGTGCTCCGTGAGAGCCTCAGCAGGGTTTCAACATGCGAACAGAGCGACACTTGTTCCCCCGGCGGACCGCGGGCAAGCTATTATCGGGTTGAACGTTCCAGTTCGTCTCGCCGGTGGCTCGGTCCATGCATGACGTTCTGGCTTGCGACCAAGCGAGGCCACTGGCGCGGAAAGGGCTCCAGGCTCCTACCGTTTCTGCGTTTGCAGGGGGTGTTGCATATACCGACCCCGAGGTTTACGTGCCAACTTTTTTTGGTTCGTGTTTCAAGGCCGAGGTTTCAATGGCACAGTCGTCTGGAGTATCGATCGGTTGCGCTGCGATAGGAAGGACTGGTGTGAAGATGTTTGGAACTCGGTATGCGCGAACGTCTATTCGAACTGCAAATAGTTCCAGTTCAGTGGAGAGCACTGGAGCATGATCTTCAGCGGAAAATCGGGATGCTGAAGCTTGGCTTGTTTAGGGCGTGGTCAAGAGGCGAAAGTGACGATGGGATCCATGACAAACAGCGGGTCCAAACCTCGTGTTTCTGTCAAGTAAGACGCACCTAGCGGCACCTGTATCAGCAACGCCTTACCCAAAGATGCTTGGTGCTCAACTCGTACAGTAACCGTATCGCCTTCTGCCTTAAGGACTGATCTGCCGTTTCTCCTCATCACTATCACACGCTTCCAACGCCTTTTTTACCGACTTTACGGTCCACGACTCCGCTTGTTTCGACTGACTCTTGCGAAGACCACGCTCGTTGTTGAGATCATCCCCGAACGACCAAACGAATAATTACGCTCGCTTTCTTTTACGCGTCGGCAAAAAGAAACGGGAACGTTGAACATTGGAAGTCTACAGGCTATCGATTATCGGGCTGTGGCGTCAGACACCTGCAACCCAGCCACTCGGAAGCGACAGATTCCGTGTAAGCCTGCTCTCCAGTCCGCGACGTCTTCGCATTCACATCAGCCCATTGCGCTTTACGTTCTTTTTCTTGTACACAATTTACGGCCTTGATTCCAGTCATGACGAGGTGCTAACACGCTTGTCGCAGTTTCTGTTCTTCTTCGCTGAGAATCCACCTTCGCTTTCGTTCCGCACGCCGATTCCACCACGATGCGTTCCTTCTGCCAGCTGGCCGTTTTGGCCCTGCCATTGTTCAGCACTGCCGTTGCTGCTTCACCAAACAAGCGAGACGATCACCCAAAGACCATCTATGCGACTGCACAGGAAGCGTTCCAGGACTTGCTGAACGCGCTGCCAGAAGAATCTCTTCAAGCAGCACTGAGCGGACTGAAGGACTTCAAGAACGGCGTGTTTGAGTCGCACCACCGCGGCGTCGAACATGTGCACGAGAACAACCCAGCGCTCGCTACAAAGCTCATTGTCGACGCTGTCAACGACTTGAAGAAGAGGCAGGCGCCGGGCAATGGCACGGCTTCTGCCACTGAGGCTTCAACCCCACAACAGACAACCGAGGACGCGCCTTCATCACAGGCGAGCGAGGCTCCTCCGCCAGCAGTCGAGACCACCGTAACGCAGGTCCAGACGCAACAAGGCACCACCGTCACCCAAGTACAGACACAAACACAGCAGCAGACTCAACAGACCCAACAAACTCAACAAACCGAGCAGCCCCAACAATCGCAGCAACCCTCGGACGACGCACCCCCCTCCACCGTCACCAACACGCAACAACAAACCACAACCCAACAAGCCACCACCACCGTCCGCCAAACCACCACCCAACGCCCCGCCATCATCCCCGTCGAAGCCACCATAACGCAAGACGGCACAACCGTCGTCCGCACCACGCGCGTCCTCTCCGAAGTAACCGCCTCCGTCCCCGTAACCCTCGTGCGTACAAACTCCGCCGGCAGCACCGTCACCCAAACCGAGAACCGGCCCGCCGTCATCCGCACAACCACCGATTCCGCAGGCCGCACCACCGTCACCACATCCGCGGCTGACTACGCGCCTACCGCCGGTGAGGTGCAGACTGCGACGGATGAGGCGGGAAGCACGTTTTTGACTACGTACACGCCTGGTGGTGGGCTCGTTAGCAGCATCAAGTTGATTACGACGACGGATGCCGAGGGAAGGCCGAGCACTATGACGAGTTATACGTTTGTGGATCCGATTCAGGCGACGCAGGCGGGTGGGGGTGATGGCGGGGATTCGACGGAGCAGCCCAGTGTGCAGACGGGTGCGGCGGGTGTGAAGGGCGTGCCGTTTGCTGGGGCTGTGGGCTTGGGCGCTATGGCTTTGTTCTTTTAGATCAAGTTAAGTGAGTAAGTCTTGTGGCCTTTCTCCTTCTTATCAGCATGATGGTTAGGATGGAGGGAGGAGAGGAAGATGAAGATGGAACAAAGGGTATATATAACGAGAAACACGACTGGCTTTGCATTTTCAGGCTTTTTTCACTACTTCGTTTGTATATTAGCGACGTCGCTCCTTTTTTTGTTCGGTTCGATTGGTTTGGAAGATACCCGATACACGCTCCTTTATGATTGATATATACGGTGGATAGGGAGGTTGAATGTGCATATACGGTGTTGGTGTTTGGTGGGATGGGCGACTGGGTTAATACTTGGCATACATACACGGAGCGGATTATTGCTCTTTACTATCCTTCGGTATATATAATACAACAATACAAATTTTGAGAAGACAAGAATATGGTTAGTGCTAGGTGTTGTGCAGAGCGGTATATTTGAGAACTATGGCAGAGTGTTCATGGTGCAGATGTATAAATCGAAAGCGATGCAATGCATGTGTGTTTATAGATTCTGATCTGAAATAGCTACAGAAAGAGAAGATATCGAGGGGTATTGATGTTAAATCAAACGCCAAGTGTGCTATGCTCCAGACGAACCTGCCCAGCCTTTCTCGCTCAATCGCTCATCCTACGCTTCCTCCCGTCCAACTGCATTGTGAGGAATCCCAGAATAAATGTTCAAGAAAATGTCCACCCATCAGTGTTGACCTACAATCCCTTCTATATGATACAAACTCACCAACCATCTCCAATCAAATCGCCTGCCTGCCTCAACGCGCCTTTGTAGCAATAAAATACTCCACACTCTCCCCCGCCCAACTAACGCTATTCGTCCCACTCTCAAACCTCTCCTCATCAAAAAGCCCAGCAATACTCTGTTCATTCCTAACCCCCTGCTTGGCACCGCCACCAAAACTCTCTAAACTAACGACTTTACAGCCCTGTTTGAGGTCGAGAAACTTCTGCAACAGCAGATTATTCAGCGTCTCGCCAAACACCTTGTTGTTGACCAGCACAACGTCAGCGCGGCGGAGGACAGCGTCGATGTCCGGGCTTTCGAGGAAATCGCCTTCGATGAGCTCGATGCGGGGGAGGGCTATGTTCCAGAGCTTCGCCCGCGCTTTGAGTTCAGACGCTTGTTCTGTGCCGAGCGAGGCGGCGAGCTTCATTTTTTCGATGCCCCAGCTCTCGGCGCCGGTTTGGAGGGCGGACTGCAGGACGACGTTGCCGACGCCGGAGCCGAGGTCGACGAAGGTGTGGGTGGAGTTTAGGCCGGTTTGGGCGAAGATTTTGTGGACAAAGGGCGTGAGGAGTTCGCCGTAGGTTGTTTCTTTGCCTTCGACTTTGCGGAGGCGGTGGGCGTGCGGGGAGACGATGCGGTTGTAGCTTTGGGCGGTGATGCGTTTGACGAGGCTGAGGGGGATGGCGTGCATGTCGTCGAGGATGCGGGGTATCGTGCCGTTGGCGTATTGGTCTTTGATGAGCTTGTTGAACTTGGCGATTTCTTGCTTGAAGAGTTCAGGGTCGTCTTTGGTTACGGCTCGCTTTAGGAGGCGGACGGTGCCTTCGGCGTCGGAGGAGAGCTCGTTGGCGAGATCGGGCGGGAGGTAGTGCTGGATGATTTCCTCTATGCTGAAGTAGATGTCTTCTAGTGGGCTGTACTCCTCGTCTACCTCTTTCCGGGCTACTGCCTCGAACTTTTCTGGTCGTGACAGGCTGGGGTACTGGAGTTCGACGGTGAACTTCTTCTCGCTACCGGGGAATGCGGACTTGTAGGCTTTCGCCCCATCGTCTTTTGTCATCTCGAAGCCGTGCTTCAGAGTGCTCTTCCCCGACACGGCCTTTTTCTTTCTGAATGCGGCGTTTTCTTGCGCCATCTTCATCATATCCGACGCGCCATTCGATGTGCCGTTCGCAGTTCCATTCGATGTGCCGTTGACGCCATTCGATTTCGCCTTGGCATCAGGCTCTACTATCCGTATACGTCGCTTCAAGTCCGGCTCGAGCGCGCGGTTCAGACTCATCGGCTCAGTGCTACTACTCGCTGGCCGCGTCTTCCGTCGCTTGACGCCCAGCCGGCTGGTATCCTCATCCTCGCTCGACTCATCACTGCTAGCCCATTGCGGCGTGTCGGTGCCTTTACGCTTGTTGGTCTCGACACGCGACACGGAAACCGACTTGCGCGCGGGTTCCCGCGAGACTGTTTGCGAGCGCGGCGTGGACTGGTATCGGTTCGCTGGCGGGCCGGATGCGCTGTAGCTACGTGTACCGTTGCCGGGTCGCGGCGATGGTGAGGGGTTCGCTGTGGGGGCGGGCGCCTTCTTGACGAGGACGGTTCTCGTTTTGATCTTGGGTTTTCCGGGGACGAACATGACGGCAGCGCCAAGTTAAAGTTTCTAGGTGAAAGCAGGGTTGTATGCAGAAGAAAAAACGGGGGATGAAACGCGGCGGGCCGGTGCAGATGTGAAGGAGCGTGTGGCCAAGGGCAGCCGGCAGTGAAAAGAGAAGGACGTCGAAGGGAAGGCAGCAGGCCGGTCAGCCAATACGGGAGGAGTCGCACGCGCAATGGACGAGATACGTGACCCAGCGACGCCCCAAGCCTGTACGCCACTGCACGTCTTACCGGGATCGTCTCGCCTATCCGTCTTGGCATCCGTCCCTGCTTCTGTCTACCGACCTGACCTCGCATCACTCACGCCAAGTATCATCAAAGGCCCGATATCGTCAATTCCTGGACACTCGATTCAATGGCAGCTTCAACTATAGTGGTGCTCTCACTCAAATGCCGCCTTAGCACAGCCCACGCTACCATTCATTCAACGGATTGTTCGTAGACATCTGACGCTCAGTAATCAACACCGCCAGCTTCATATACTAAAGTCGTATCACACGACCCTCCTGTCTACCTACCTCATTGAAGTCTTCTGTATGAAGATCATGAGTTATCAACAGCGTAGTCTTCAATATATAGAACAACAGGTAGCCAGCCAGGTCTTCTGTCTCCATACCAGCCCTTCACAGCGGTCTCATGGATAAGGTAAAAGTTCAGTCTCACCGCAACCATTCTACCCCCTCATCTATTGTGCCATTGCTCATCGTTTTGACATTCCCTCGTTACCTTGCTATTGTTATCTGCTGTTCTTTTCACAAAAGTCGATCTTCGAGAAGAGTCGAAAGCAGCTCATCCTCTGATGCGTACAGTCACTAGTGAGCTCGTGGTCTGCGGTAACAACCCAAGCATCCCAGAAGTCAGCCGAGGCGCCTTGACAGAAAGCCGTTTGGACCATGTATTCGACTCCGGAGACACCATTCCAACGGGTACCTTCACGTTGGGTTTACTGGCAGATGCATCGATCGCACTTCGAAGAGAAGGCAGTGCACTAGAGATAGTGGACGAAGATGAGTGCTCAGACTTCATGGATCCCACCCCCCGAGCACGACGCCACGCCCTAGACCCCAGTACCTCATCGTCCGTCAAAGCTCTTCTCGTGCCCCAGACAGAATCTCGCATCCCCCACGGCCCGGCCAACCAACCCCCAACCGACAAACTCCTCAAAACAGTACCCACATCCCTCCGCAACCGCGCCAAATCGCTCCATGAACCTCAACCCCTTCCCTTCCGCTGGACCCTGCCACCCAACGCGCGTTTCCGCATTGGCGACCCGGAAGCCTTCGCTGCTCTGCAGGTCAAGAATATAGAATGGTATGTAACCACCGGTCTCCTCGTCGAAGACTTCACAGGTCTACGCTGGAACGCAGGAAGCTACACGTATCTTCTGTACTGGCATGTAGAAGGTATGCCTACGCCCGACGGTGTTGCAGATGCAGGACGGAAGTGGCTGAGTATCAACCCAGGTTTCATGCGCGATTGGCAGAAGGAGAAGTGGGAGAGGGAGTTTGGAGATGAGGTTCTAGTTGTGGAAGATGAGCCTGCGACGCCGATTGTTGAGCGAGAGGATTCGTGTTTAATCGAACATCCCCTTCCTGTTGTTACAGTGGGTAGTCGGCCGCCTACGCCGAGTCGAGAGAGGTGTCTTCTTCCGGGATCGAAAAGCGCGTTGAAGAGTAGCTGTCAGAGTAGGCCGGTGTCTCCCTCGCCGTCACTTGTATCTGATACTGGGTCTGAGTCGCCGAGGAGAGGGAAAAAGGTAAGATTGCTGAAGGAGAAGCGGAAGAGGATTGTGATGTGGGAAGCTGATGATGACGACGATGTGTCGGTAGCAGAGGAAGGTAAGTTTGTTGAGACGATGGTGGATGAGGTGGACACTCTGAGTGATAATGAGGGGAGGACGGCGAGGAATTGGGGATGATGTGATGAAGGAGATGGGAGAGAGAAGGCTTTCCTTGGATGTATGGCCAAAAGCACTAATTGCAGTAATACCGTCGATATTCGCTGCCACTGGATCAAATATGGAACGTGATGGTGTTGAACACAAAGTAGTCGTTGAGCAAGAGCATCTTGCACCACCTACATTTCGATGCATAGTAGCCTCACCAACCCGGCATACTCCGTACACGTGTAACGGTTTGCACATTAAATGCCTACGAATAATCATACATCCTAGAAGAAAACCCTCTCAACCGATCAACGACGTCGGTCCCGGCTACGGCTCCGAGGAGTGCGACTCCTCCGCCTACGTCTATCCCTATCGTCACGTCCCCTATCTCTGCTGCGCTCACGACTCCTCTCTCTAGGCTTGCGCTCGCGCTCCCGATCTTTATCCTCGGCCTCAGCAGCAGGAGCACCGCCAGGTTGGTAGCAGTCAGACTCCAGACGCCTACTACCACGGTCTCTACCACCATCCCAGCGGTCATAGTCTCGAGCCCTGTAGCCACGCGCACGATCACGGCTATCATCGCGCTTGCGAGGCCGACTGTCGTCGCGCTTACGGTCACGGCTGTCTTCGCGCTTCCGAGCACTGCCACTGCCAGCACCTCCACCTCCACCGCCACCGGGTACATAACGGTCGATGTTCTCGGGGCTTCTGGAGCGACGGCGGCGCCCGGATGCAGGCGTTCTCTCGCGCTCACGACGGCCGCCTCGTGAACGGGAACGTTCTCTATCTCTGCGACGCTCCTCTCGAGGTGGCGACGGGCTGCGCGTTTCATAGCGTGACTTGCGGCGGCTGGTGTGAGTCTCTCGCGAGCGGCTGCGACTCTCGCGACGGGACGGCTTCTCATCTCGGTCGTCGCGATCGCGTCGTCTACCGTCATTTGAGGGCCGGTAAGAATGTCTATCATCGTCGCGTCGGGAACGGCGGTCGTCTTCGAAGCGCGAGCCACGCCTGTCGTACCGACTTCCGCGAGACTGCGATCGGTTTCTGCTACGCTCTCTTGTGCTGCGCGCGACACTGGGGGATCTGCCACGCTTCGAAGGCAACTCAGGTCGCTTGTCATCCCACCGACCCTTGGCCGCCTCTGTTGCGGATGGGGCATCGGTCATAGTGGTATCCTCATCCTTCGCAGCCGCATTTGGCGTACCTGGAGCGGGGGACTTTGCGTCTTTGCTGGGTGACCTTTCAGGCCTGC
This sequence comes from Alternaria hordeiaustralica, assembly GCF_023758085.1. NCBI lineage: Eukaryota > Fungi > Ascomycota > Dothideomycetes > Pleosporales > Pleosporaceae > Alternaria > Alternaria hordeiaustralica. The sequence goes on along the minus strand of NW_026056785.1, from coordinate 809,957 downwards.
TGTCAAGCCTGTCCAGTCGAGCCTTCACGGGATCGCGGGGAACGAGCGACTTGGGAGGCTGAGCTTTTCGCATAGGTGGTTCCAGTGATTCTGATCGCGGAAGCAGAGGCCTCCGTTGTCGTGACTTCTTCATCTCCGCACTTTCCTGTAGCAGGAGCTCCAATGCCGTCTCGTCGTCAACTTTGATGTCTTCAGGCTTGATCGACAGACGGCGTTCAGGCGACCTGGTCTTTGTCCTGCTCCTTCGCCTGCTCCTGTCTCGTCCACGCCGGTCCCTTTCGCGATCGGGAGTCCTGCTACGGCCACGACCACTGCGATGGCGACCGCCGCGATCTCGATCATGCTCCTCTTGTAGGCGGCGCTCTCGCTCAGCATCTTCTTCGCGGATCTTCTTGAGACGGGCTTCTCGGCTCTTCTCATGCTCTTCTCGCTCCTTCTCGCGGCGTAGACGCTCCTCTTCTCTCTCCTTGTCAATTCTCTCTCGATCCTTGCGTCGGCGCTCTTCGTCTTCCTTGTCGCGCTCTTCACGCTCCTTGCGCCTACGCTCCTTCTCCTCTTGTCGCGCCTTCTCACGGGCTTCGTCCTCTTCCTTCTCGCGGCGCTTGCGCTCTTCCTTCTTTGCCCTTTCCTCACGTTCTCTCTCGCGCTCTGCCTCCAACTCTTTTTCTCTCCGGGCCTCACGCTTCTCTCGACGAGCGTCTGCTTCTTTAGCCCATTCCTCTTCGCTCTTACTGCCTCGCTTCTCCTCTTCAGCAGCGGCCTCAGCGCCTATTTCGGCAATGCGGTACTCGCGCATTTTCGGTACGCCGTGCTCATCGATCAGTTTGTCCAGCAGGGTGTTGACCGTGTTCATAATGTTGCCGTAGATGTCGCTGCGCTCACCCGCGCCTTCTATAAGTGTAGTCGCCATTCGGGGATCCTTGGACAGCAGCGAGGGATTACGGTCGGTTTCGCGGTCGACGAGCTCCTTGAGGGCGGCTTGCAGTTCATCCTTAGCAGGCTGGCACGCGAAGGTTAGCCTAGCATATAACAATAATCAATCGTTGGCCACCTACTCCTGACACATATTGCTTCATCAAGTCTCTGCGTATGTCGTCGTATGCGCCCTTCTTACGGAACATGTGCACCAGGCTGTCGATGGCCGATCGCTTCGCCTGTGAGAGCGGCAGTTCCGATGGCCTCAGCTTTTTGCGCATAGTTGCAGCTCCATCGCTTTCACTTGGGCGCTTGCGGCCGACTTCCGCCATGGTTGATTTTACGTGATTGCGGTCAGTCGTTTTGTGTCGTTTGTGTTGCGGCCCGGCGCATCAAGACGGGGGTGGGAAAGGCTGGCGAGCAGCGAATGACGTAGGGGGCTAGGCTGGTGCGCCAGCTCAGAATGGTAATAGTGAATGGATTGTAGAGCGAAAGCTAAAAAGTGAGCGACGGTATCAGGAGAGGCGCGAAGGCGGCATTGTCGCGGAGGTGAGGTCGGCGGACCTTGGTTCCGCATCCGCGTGGGTGGTTCGTTCTTGGCGTCCCGGAGCTTGACGATGGAGCATCGCAGCCCAGAAAGCCAGTACTGGTACAGCGGTGACAACGCGCCTCACGACACCCGCCCCGATTGCTGCTGCAGCACAGAAGGAGTTCTCTACACCGACACAACATCCACGACTACACCCGCTCACCATGGTCCACAAGATCCTCTTCTGGAGCGGTTTCGGTATGTCCCCAGCCGCCCGCGCATACCCCAAGGCCTCTACTGACGACATATACCAGGCGTTGCCGCCCGGCTATGGCAACTCGGCATTGAGATGCGCCCGCTCTTCAACAAGGAATCCCTCTGGGTTTACCCCCTCTACGCCGGCGCCGGTGGCAGCTTCGGCTACTGGCTCACAGGTGTTGAGAACCGACAGTTCCGCCTCCTAGCCGACCGACGAGACGCCCTACTCGAGAAGCGGGCGCGGAGGAAGGAGCGTGAGGAGGCCGCTGGTACTTCTTAGGCGGCCGTGGCCTGCAATGGCAAGAGACAGTGGTGTGAGGGGTAGGGGAAGCTGGAACTGGGCATCGCACGCACGGCCAGAGCGTCATCTCAACTACAATGGGACTGAGACTATCATGCGCTACTTCCAGCGCCCCATGGGGAGCGGATATGGGCATGCAATATGAGCGGGGTTGGATGCGTTGAGAGCAGCCTTCTACCACATCTTGGATGGCGACTCGTTCTGTACAAATTTCATTTCCAAACCAACTACAAATGCAAAATCTCAATCAAACGCCTATACCAAATTGTGCTCAAAATGCGAGATATTGCCTAGTCGCGTAACGCGTGACACTACCCTAATGGATTAGTGCATGACTCCTGCCTCTGCTATTCTGAGCTCATGGAAGGGCATCCACCTTTGCGAACACCCTGTCAACATCACCATGACTTGATAAACCCGCGCCACGACCCTTGTGGTCAACCATCATTGCACGCATCTTGCCATGTCTGCCGAGAACTTTCTTACGCCTAACGGCGACCACGTAACGCCGTCTTCGCCGATGTCCAACGGCAACCTCAAAAGCAAAGGCATCGTTGTGTTCTCAGGCGGAAGCGCTGCGAACAATCTAGTCGACGTGTTCAAGAAAGTCAGAGAAGACAAGAGATGCCCGCTGAGCTATGTCATCCCTATCAGTGATAACGGCGGCAGCTCGTCTGAGCTGATACGCGTCTTCGGAGGACCAGGTATGCGCAGTGTGAGGCAGAAACGACACAACGTTGACATTGGCAGGTATCGGCGATGTGAGAAGTACGCGAGTGTTCTTTGGGAACAATGATCTAGATGTTAACCTTTCTAGGTCGTCTTGTCCGCCTAATCCCGGATGACCCCGATCACGATGACAGCGAGAAAGCAGCTATCAAGACTTTCTTCAACCACAGACTGCCCAAAGAACGGTCTTCAGCCCGAGATGAATGGCTGCAGATTGTAGAGGCTGAGCATGCGCTCTGGACGAATATCTCGACGGCGAAGAAAGAGCTCATACGATCGATACTCAACGTCGTCGCCTACGAGATCGTCAAGCGTCGCCGGCCCTCATCGAGTTTCGACTTCTCAGGTGCGAGTATCGGTAACTTGTTTCTTACTGGGTATGTAATTGATGCACTGCAACAATGTGTCGTTTCCATCTATTCGATAGATCAACTCTCGATTTTGGTTGTATCTGTCACGTTTATCATCGCGTATCCTCTTCAGCGCACCTACCCACATCAAGCTCCTCGAAGCTGACACTCACAGCGCTCGACTCTTCACTGGCTCGTTTGAGTCAGCCATCTACCTACTCTCCAGCATATGTTCTGTACCTAGCCACACGTCAGTCTTACCCGCGATCAACACCAACTTCACACACCACATCTCAGTCAGCCTCGCAAACGGCGACACCATCACCGGCCAAAACTCCATCTCCCACCCTTCCATATCCACAGCCCTGGTATCGGGAGGTGCACCAATAATCGATGAGACCGAACAGCACGATCGAATCGAAGACGCCAATTTACCCGGATCTTTACCGACTCTTCGAAAGCAGTATATCACTTTCTCCAAAGCGGATGAAGAGGAGCTGCCAGCCAGAATTGAAAGGCTCTGGTATATCAACCCCTATGGCCAGGAGATCCGGCTTTCCGCCAACCCAACGGTTCTCAATGCATTGAACGATGCGCAGGCTGTTATATACAGCATCGGCTCGCTCTACACATCCATCATCCCTTCATTGGTTCTCAAAGGTATCGGCGAAGCCATCAGCAACCCCGCGATCCGCTACAAAATCCTCATCCTAAACTCAACCATCGATCGCGAGACCGGACCGTCATCCAACCCATACTCCGCCCTTGACTTCATAGCCGCTATCGCCAAGGCATGTGAGGACTCCAAGAGCGTGTTTGGGCCTCTGGATAAGAGTCAGTACAAAAAATACGTCACGCACATCATCCATCTCCAAGGGCCAGGGACGCCGGCAGTCGACCGGGACGAGCTCAAGAGCATTGGCATTGAACCTATTCGCGTCTATGGGAAGAAACATGAGGGCGAGAATTTCGTTAGGTATGATGGCACGGCTTTGATCCAGGCGCTTGAAGTTACGATGGGGAAGAGGGATCCCAGGATGCCTAGTCGACGGAACACGTTGGAGGGGCCGGCGAGGTGAATGAGGATTTTCTTCTCTTCACGAATCAGATTAGGTCTTGCTTCCTTCCACAGCACGTTGTAGTATGTTCTCTTATTTTCCTCTTCTTGCAACGGCAATACTCGCCGTATGCCCCACCTCACCTCGCTAAGAACGAAGACCAAGCGCCTCTAGCTCGATTGCTGCCTGCGCTCTCGTCGTATAGCGCTTAGTATAAAGTCATTCGCGTGCACATTGCTATGTCCATTTCTCGCCATCTTCTGTCATGCTGCCCAGAACTTCAAACCTAACCCTCATTCTCCCACAATGCTAATTCAAACCCCCGTTCCCGATGAACACAAAAGCATCATGAACCACGAAGCATTCGATCGCCTCTACTGGTCCGTTCTAGACCCAGCAGGAATATCGAGCGTCCAAGTCGCTGAAGACAACGAAGACGCTTCCCCATCTTCCAGAGCCTACCTAACCAACCACCCCATCGCCCTAGAACCAGCAACAAAAACCAACGCCAACAAACTCATCTTCACCGTAAAGGACCTCGGTGTACACGCCAGCGAATGCCACATGTGGAGCGACGGCTTCGAAGTACCAGAAGATGGAGTCGAGAATCTAGAAGACGCCTGGAACTACTTCGTCATCGAGACGGAAGACGGTAGCCCGCTGCTCATCCGCGACGTAGTGAACCAATTTCACGCCTGGGCGAATCACCCTTTTATCGAAGACAAGATACGGGAGTCGTTACTTTATTTGTACAATGCGGGCAGCGACAATACAAGCCATGTACCGGAGGGTGTGAAGATATTCTTGGAATCGGTGGAGCAGTATGGGAGTTACGAGGGGGCTTGTGCGCCTGTTGTTCATGTGAATTTGTGGGTGGAAGGGTATGACAACAAGGATGCGGAATACTTCTGGAAATCGCGCGTTAATTCTCGGAAGTACTCGGTGGAGTAATTCGTTGCCGACAGCTTGAGTGCCTGGAGGTCTTTGTTGGTTTTGTATGTGCCAAGCAGGTATCTCTGTACTAAGCGCAGATCCTTCTCTTTCGGGTCGCCCCTTCTTCCCGTCTCGCTGTCGTGCCACTCCAGACTGACCTATGATGCATCGCAATCTACACGGCCATAGTTTGCTCGCAAAGTTAGGGACGCGAGTGTTCCCATTGAAAGCGCATATATCTGGTTGCTAGACCCATAACCTTTACCAGCTTTCTCATAGCGCAGACTTTAACGGTTCCATCACCAGCAAACTGTCATGGGCTCCATATTCTCATCAATCCACTCACCCGAGTCTCCGAAGCCAGACTCTCGGCCTCCTTATGATGGCCCGAATCGATACCCGAATGTACGTAACGGCCAGCTTGTCCCCGCCGAAGCGAATCCAACCATTTGGTACGAACGCTTGTTTGAGGTTGCGGACTGCGTACAACACCAAGACGCGGACAAAATCATCATATTCACCCCCATCTGCGATGAAGACAACGGCGAATATCCAGACCCCAGATCGAGACATGGCTGGCCAATTAAGCGTTTGCGAAAGGCGTACGAGCTCCTCGGTGGACCACACCCGCGGATCGTTCGGTACGTATGTCTCTACTCGTTTACTTGGCCGCGCTCAGTCTTTTAGGTATATCGGTGCGCTATACAGCACTTCGGGTGATGGCGTAGTCGTTGAAAGACTGGGACCAGGCCAGCTCAAGAGGGTTGAGCTGCCTGCGATGACAGTGCCTGTAGTAGCGCAAACGATGTCGCATGACGATAAGATTATGTTATCGCTGTATTACCGATGGGCAATACAAGCACTCTCCGCCTTCCGGTTCATGCATGCTCGATCCATCTACACTGGTTTCTTCTCATCACAACTTGTGTGGATACGTCCAGACTTCTCGCTCGCAGTGACTGGATTCATCAGCGCCACTGCACCAGAGATCGAGGACGAGTTCTGGAAAGATGCTGCTGAATGTTCGAAAGCAATACGACAAGAGTCCGGCTTACCAGAACCATGTGATCCGGATAACATGGCATCGGAGTGTAACTGGAGCGACGGTGAGTGGGTAGGGGACGACATGATATATGATGGTCCTTTTGATGTTACCCCGGAGCACGGAGTTTCATCAGGAAGTGTAAAGGCAGACATGTGAGTATTGGCGAACCATATTCCGCGCACATAACATGACTAATCGTACAATCGCACTCTAGCTTCTATTGGGCCACTTTCGTCTGGCGACTTATGACGAACGACTTCACTACTCTATCGCCATCGCGTCGTGGGCCTCGTGGTGGACTATGGGAACCTACGTATCCTATGGAAGGAGGCCACATAATTGACGATGCGCCAGATTTGTCCGAGATCATGCGTGAGAGAGAACGGCGCAAGATTTTCCAGCAGCTAGAGAGAACTAGACTGGGACATGTCCTGTTCGGCGCTTGGAATGAACAATATAGTACCGTGGATGAGGTCGTGCGTGACATTGAGTTGGCAGCAGCCGAGGTGGGCATAACCATCTCTGGCGACGAGGTTGATATCGGTAAGAAGTGGGAGGATGTGTTCGATTTCAAGGACGGGAGGCTGGGATTCAAAGTTAGATCTGATTAGGACAAGCTTGTTGGTTTTATATGTGCCAAGCAGGCACTATTAGCATAGTCCGCACTAAACACTAACTTTTTAGAATTCTAAAACTCTAACTTTTTACTAATATTTTTATACTAATTAATTTATAGTAGTAGCCTCTAACTACCTTAGCTAACTAAATATCTACGCTTACGTATAAATAGTTTAGAATAGCTAATATAGCTATATTTAAGAGTTTACTATACTTAGTATAGCTTTTCTAAACTTAATAAAATAACTTTAAAAGCTTAGCTTATAAAAATTTATATACTTTTAATAAAAGATAATAGCGTAAACTTAATTATACTATAGCTTTTATTAGTAAGAGTATACTATTAAGATACTAAGCTATCTTAAACGCTATTTACTAGTATATTTAAGTAGACTAAAAAGCTACTAAAACTTACTATAATATTATTTAGAACTTAGCTATAGCTATTAATAGCTATTTAGATTATTTTACTAACTTTACCTAGCTCTTTATTACTAAAGAACTCTAGAAATAGATATTAAAAGCTATTTACTTATTATTTAACTTTTTACTAGCTTTTAGAAGTAATACTAAAGCCTTTACTAGCTTATTCTACTACTTTTAGATAAAAGTAGTAAAAACTTTAAAAAACTTTATACTTTTATAAAAAGGCGCTACTAAAATAAAAGTAGTACTAATAGTAAAGCTAGTACTACGCTCTATAGCTTATCTACTACTTATAAATAATTATATTTTTATTACTTTTAGGCTAGTAGTATATATATAATAAGCCTCTTTATTTACTATATATAAGGCTATTATAAAAGCTATTAGAAATAGAATTACTCTATCTAATATACTTTAGACTAAAGCTATAAAAACTAGTTAAGCTATTATACTTTATAATAAAAATATTAAAGCTTATCTTATAAACTAAGAACTATATAAACTTATAATTAGAGTAGTTAAGAGTAAAGATACTAGGCTTTCTAAGCGCTAGATTAACTATATAGTTTAAAGTATTAATAGCTACTATAGATTAATTATAAATAGCTTTATCTTTACTTATTTAACTAAAGTTTATAATAAAGTACTTTTATAAACTAAAGTATAATTTATAAGTATCTAACTATTATAGTATAGCTTCTAAGAGAATAGAAGAATTACGTAGATTATTTCTTTTTTTACTCTAGTTTATACTTTCTACTTATTTAGCTAGAGTAACTATTTAAAGAAAATTTAAAAGAATCTACTTATTTTACTATATAACTCTAGCTATTAAAAGTATTATAAGATTATAAACTATATAAAAGTAGTTTACTATTCTAGATATAGTAAGTCTATAGCTATATATAAAAGACTAATTAAAAGCTACTAGAATATACTAAAGTGTTTTAACTACTATAGCCTCTATAAGGCTACCTACTCTAACTATCTAGTAGCTTTATTATAAGTTAATAAGTAAATAGTATACTTTATAAAAAAAATACTAATAACTATAAAGTAGTTTAGTTAACGCGTAATATTAGTAGCTACTATAGTTATAGTAACACTACTAATAAGCGCTTCTAAAGAAATACTTATTAATATTACTACTAATAATATACTTAGTTCTTTAGTATAAAGTACTACTATAGTAAGTACTAATAAGAAAAGCTATTTTATAAGTACTATACTTAGATAGAAATTAATAAGTAAGTCTAAAGTACTAGAATCTTCTAGGCTATAATAATTAGTAGTGCTAATATAAAACTTTAGTCTTTACTAACTTTCTACTAAAAGCTTTAGATCTAGAGACTCTAAGTATACTAACTCTTTCTTAATAGAATATATAGATACTAAAATAAGTACTAATTTAAACTTATATTAAGATAGCTTTTAAATAATAATAGTAATTACCTATAGAACTATAATAGCTAGCTTTAAATCTACTAGTCTAATATAGCTAGAAGCTTACTTTACTATATTTTTACTCTTTAACTTACTTAGAATACTAAAATTAATATTATTTATATTTAAGAACCTTTTACTATAACTAGTATCTAGACTTCTATCTACTTAGGCTACTATATACTCTTTTTAGTAATTAGCTAGAATAACTTTAAGATCTAAAAATATAACTACTTATAAGTTCTAACTTATATCTAAAAAGTTTCTAGCCTTAAAGCTAATATTATTTAGCTCTACTTTAGTAGAAACTTCTTATAAGTTAAGATTAATAAGTACTCTATTTTAAATTTCTATTAATAACTTCTAGATAACTTAATATTATACTACTTAGTCTTTTTAACTTTTTTTTTTAATTATCTTATTAGAGAGAATCTAAACGCCTACTATAAACTCTTTAAGCTAGAGTCTATTACTATATATAGTAGATTAGAAGTTACTTACTAGGCTAGTTAAAATAACTTTTCTTTTATTAGAGAATCTAAAGAGTCTACTTATTACGCTAAGTATATTATTAACGTTTTCTTTTTAAATATTCTTTTTACTAGAACTTTAGTATAAGCTACTTTATATTTAGAATTTAACTATAATACTCTAGTAACTATTTTACTTAGCTATAGCTAATAGATATTAGAATAGTATTACTATTACGTCTCTAACTATAACTTACTTTAGTTTACTAAGCTAGTTAAACTAAATTTTATTAGCTTTAGGCCTATTAGCTATAACCTAATAGTATAATAAATTAAAAATAGTATAGTAGACATTACTAAAGCTATAAATAATACTATTAAAGTTACTAGTAAGCTAGTCTATAAATTAGGCTACTTAGCGCTCTAGTAAATAAATAAGTACTAAGCCTTATATAGAGCTTATATTAGAAATAAAGCTTCTAATAGTAAGCTACTCTTTAACGCTACTAGAGTATTTTTTACTAAAGTTAGAAAAGCTAAAAGAGAGTACTAGTAATACTATATTAATTTTTATACTTCTAACTAGAATCTTTATAAGCTAGTTAAGTAGTATAAGATAATATATAACTAAATAAATACTCTACTAATTATTAATAGCTAAACTTTTACTATACTTTTAGAAAAGGCTAAGGCTCTATAAAAGACTATACTAGACTACTTTTTAGTAGAAGATAACTTCTCTAAGCCTCTATCTCTTATAGATAAGTTATCTAATAAGTATTTACTCTAAAATACTTATATTTTAATAGAAGAAGTTAAAAAGAGTATAATTAGTATCTTTAGTACCTTTTCTAAGTTTAATAGAATTACTATTTAATTACTTAAAGTATACTAGTTATATATTAAGTACTTTATATATACTATTTACTAAGAATATTTTACTAAAGCCTATTATAGAAATATATAAAGTAATATAAAAGTAGCTATAATTCTAAAAATTAGAAAGAAAGATAAGTTCTCTCTCTACTTAATAAAACCTATTACTCTTATATTATATATAGATAAAAGTCTTAACTAAATTATTATAAAGTAAATAGTCTATATTACTATAGTATATAATATTCTTAGTCTATAGTATAGAAGTACGCTACCTAAGCACTTAGCTATAAACTTAGTTACTTCTTTTATTTATAATATAGAGATAGCCTAGTCTAGATATAAGTATATATCTATAGCTACTATAGATATTTAAAAGGTATTTAATATACTACTTAAGAATTAGTTTCTTTTATTATAGTTCTAGCTAGTTTCTATTCTATTACGTTATTACGTAACTAGCCTAGCCTAATTAGACTAGGCTACCTACTAGCTTTTTATATATAAAGGTTTTACACCTTTATATTTTATATAATAGCTTATATTCTATTAAATATATTTATCTTTATTTATATCTTTTATATTATATAAGCTTCTTTTTAAGATAAGTCTACCTACTTATACGCGAATTATATATTAGTTACAAAGTAATACTAATATATATTAGCGCGTAATACTAGATTACTATAGCTTTATATTCTAGCGCGTAATATAAAGTTACTATAGCTTTTTATATTCTACGTTCTCTGCGCTAATAAGATAATAGCCTAGCTAAACAAAACTAATAAGAACGCTACTAGCGCTAGTAGCGCTAATTCTAATACTTAGATTTAATAGAAAGTTACTAATAGCTTTAATAATAAGCTTAGTAACTTTAAGAATAACTCTAACTTTAATAAAGCTAAGAAAGCTTAGTTCTACTAAGAGTGCACTACTACTCTTACTAAACACTAGCGTACTTATAAAGTACGCTTTAATATTACTAATAGTAATAAAAATAGTAATAAGAATAGTAATAAGAATAGTAATAAGAATAATAGTAAGCGTTATTGCGCTTTTTATTATTAGTTACTTAAGGTAGCTATTAATCTATATAGCTAGACTATTTTTAATATTAGTTATAATAATAATACTAATACTATCTTTATATATTTATTTAATATCTACTCTAGTAGTAAAGAGAAGATTCTTACTAATATAAGAACTTTTACCTAGTTTTACAACGCTATTAAAAAATACTCTAAAACTATATTTAGTTATATTATTAATATTATAGATAATTAACTTAGTTATATAGAGTAAGTCTAGTAACTCTATAATAAAGCCTAGCTCTATAAGAAGGCTATTAAGGCTTATATTAATTACGTAAAGGCTTAGACCTATACTATTACTAATATTAAGATTAAGTCTCTTACTAAGAAGTACGCGTATATAATAAAAGTTTATAATCTCTACGCTAGCTATATTATAGTTACTAATAAGAAGCTTTAGTTATTACGTAACTCTAATATCTACTTCTAGAACTATATCTCTAAGCTTACTAATAATAAGAACTAGCTATAGTAGTACTTTAGTCTACCTACTAATAGTAGCTACCTTAGTAGTAGTAGTATATATATTAGCAGCAGCGTTATAGGTAGTTATACTTATAGTAATAGGCTTCTAGGCTAGCTATAGCCTATTTATTTACTACTAGCGTATAACCTATTTATAGGCTATAGTAATAACCTACTTACTTTTTCTTTTTAATAGTAGCTATAGCCTAATATCTAAGTACTACCTTAGCCTTAGAGCTAGAAAGCTACGCTTAGACTAGCTAGCGCCTACTCTACTATTTTAGAGAATCTTATAGCTACTAGCTCTAGAATACATAATATTAAGAAGTTTTATAGTAATAATACTAACTACACTAAGTATAAGTACTAGTATTATAGTGCTTATAACTTTCTCTTAAAGACTAATATCTATATATTTATATAAAACTAGATAGACTATATTATTAACTATTTTTATAGTTCTACTACTTAGTAGATTAAGTACTAAACTACTTTAGGTGTTTATAACGCGTTTATTAACGTAGAGAATATTTTTATAGACTTAGATTATATTTATAATACTACTAATACTATATCTAACGCTACTATAGTACTTTAGAATTTAAGCTTTTATAGACTTAAGTAGAAGAATAATAAAACTTTTAATATCTAGATTAGCTACTTTATATCTATAGTTACTTCTATCTATATATCTAACTAGAAGCTTATTTAATATGCTATCTAACTTATAAAGTTTAGTTACTCTATCTTTACTTAGTACTATATTAGAGATAGCTAGAATATATTTATCTATAACTATTACTTCTAATAATAGTTTATATGCCTTACTAGTAGTAATACTAGTAGAAGTAGTAGTAGTAGAGGTAGTTATAGTAGTTATAGTAGTAGTAGTACTACTACTACTAGTAGTAGTAGTAAGTTTTCTTCTAGTAGTTATAGTAGCTATAGTAGAATAAAAGCTTAGCTAAGCGTTCTCTTTAAGTAGAGATAGTACTTTAAGTATAGTAGTACTTCTAATACTAGAGGTAAGTCTTATTATACTACTAACGCTAATACCTCTACTACTTATAAGAATAGCGCTATTATTACTATATCTAAGATTTCTACTCTTTAGGCTACGCTTACTAATATAGCTCTTTAGGCGTCTATTAAGAATACTACTAACGCTTTAGAAAACTAAATATCTTTAGTAATTATTACTACTAGAGATAGAAAAAGAGAAAGAATAATTATAATATACTCTAGAGTCTATAGTCTCTTTTACCTCTACTAGTATCTACTTACTCTAATACGCTCTCTAAGGTCTTTACTAGACTTTCTTTTCTTTATCTACTAACTCTACTACTACTCTACTTATTAGAGTAGAAATCTAAGATTTTATAGGTTTATATATAATATTTAGAGAACTAGATATATAAGAATAATAGTAGTGTAGCTAGTAGAAGTGTAATACTTAGTTTAAATATAATTATAAAAAGTAAGTAGCTAGTATAAGAATAGTAATTTATATTTAAATATAGAGCTATGTTATCTACTAGCGCTGCTATTAATATAGAAGAATTAATAAACTTTAGCGCTACTAGAAACTATATATTATTATTATTTGCGTAATATAATAAGTTATAAATATTTATACTTAAGTAACTACTTTAGCTTTATCTTAGTAATAGTAGTATTATTAGGTAAACTATTACGTAAGGCGTTTTAGTCTCTATTACTTATAGTAACTATAAAGCTAAAAAGCTATTCTATTAAGTTAATATAACTAGCTATAATCTTATTTTTAAGTTACTTTAGCTTAAGAAGTATAATCTATATATTAACTAGCGTAATTACACTATACTATTTAATAGTAAATATTACTACGCTAACTACTTATTCTATAGCGTTAATATTATAGTGTATAGTGCCTAATATAAGCGTAGGTCTACTACTATAAAGAAGGTAAACTCTACCTACGTACTTATAGATATTTACTACGTCTCTAGAATAGCTACTACTACTATAGCTATCTATAGTAACTATAATATTATTTAGATATACTTATAAGACTTTAAGTAACTAGAGCGTAGTAATAAGAATAATAATAAGCGTAATTATATTTACTGCGTATTTACTTCTATATTCTCTATTAAGCTTAGCGCTCTTATCTAGAAAGATATTAAGTACTTCTATAATAAACTTAATATACTTATAAAATCTTATAAGAATATTATACGTAAGTTACCTAAGTAGCTCTATAATATAGCGCACTAGTTTAATTCTAATCTAACTACTATAAGTCTATCTAAAAGATAGAGCTCTATTAACTATACTATTAATATTATCTCTAGTTCTAAGTATCTCTCTACTAGAATATATAGCCTTAGCTAGAATAAAAGTATAGCTATTAAGGCTTATATTTATAATATAAACTTCTATAGTAAGATTTATAAGAGTAAGTCTAAGTATACCTTACTAGTGCTTATTATCTAGAAACTAGGTAGTAGCCTTTATATTTACGTTAACTATTACGCTCTAAACACTATTACTATTAAGAACTATAATACTCTACTAATAATTAAGAAAACTCTTACTAAATTATCTAAGATTATATACTTTATAGTAGTTAATATAATTACTACTTTTAATAAGATTTATATTAAGAAAGGTAATAAGTATAAGATAGCTTTTCTTACTTATTATAGCCTATTTAAATACCTAGTAATACTCTTTAGTTTCTATAATACGCTAGGCACCTTTTAGTTATATATTAATAAAGTCTTATAAAAGTATCTTAATAACTTCTACTCTATATACTTAGATAATATTCTAGTGTATAGTCTAATACTAAAGTTATATAAGAACTACGTTTATACTATAGTTAATAAGCTTAGAGAAGCTAGCCTTTACTTAGATATTAATAAGAGTAAGTTTACTATTATAGAAGTTAAGTACCTTAGACTTATTTTTACTACTAATAGGCTAAAGATAGATTCTACTAAGATTAAGACTATTCTAGACTAGGCTCTTTCTATAACTTTTAAAGAGCTCTAGATATTTCTAGAGTTTATAAACTTCTACTACTACTTTATTATAAAGTTCTTATATATTATAAGACTACTTACTAATCTAATCTAAGAAAAGACTAATAGTAATATTTACGCTAATTTTCTAATTATCTAAAGATCTTCTATATATAAGGCGTTTAAGAGACTTAAGTACGCGTTTACTATAGCGCCTATTCTTTTTTATTTTAATCTAGACCTAGAAACCTAGATTAAAACTAATATATCTAATACTATTACTATAGCTATACTATTATAAGTCTAGACTAATAGCGTTTTTAAGTCTATTATATTTATCTCTATAAAGATATCTCTAGCTAAGTGTAACTACGCTATTTATAATAAGAAACTAATAGCTATAGTTAAAGTATTTAAAAAGTAGTAGCTTAAGTTAGTAGAAACTACTAATTCTATTAAGATAATCTCTAACTACGCTACTTTATAGACTTTTATAGTTAATAAAAAACTTAATAAATACTAAATTTACTAGATAGAGTTTCTTAGTAAGTTTAACTTTAAGATTATATATAGGCCTAGACGCCTTAGCTCTAAACCTAACGCTCTTACGTAATACTCTAGTAATACCTCTATAAATCTAAATAATCTTTATATTCTATACTAGATCTAAATAATTCTAAATCTATACTATATTAACTCTACTCTTTATAAAGATATTATATAGATATAATAGAAGAATAGAGTATTATACGTAGTATACCTAGCTAGAATATTATTTATAGACTACACTAAGTCTACGCCTATATTAGTAGTAATAGTCTATTTTATAAGTAAGAAGTTTATTAGTAATAGTAACTTAGTAGATAAGAAGTCTAAACTAGTAGTTACCTTAAATATTAACGCAGAGAGAAAGTCTATAGAGAACTCTTTACTTAATACTCTACTACTATAAGTATAAGTACCTAAAAAGAGTACTATAAATAGGCTTATAGCTACTATTTAGACTATATATAATAAGAATAGTACTATAAAGAATATTATTAAAGCTAAGATAGATAGCGCTTATTAGCTACTCTATAGTTTAGTTATAGAAATAAAGCTTAAGATAGAGCTTAAAAATTACGCTATTATAAATAGACTTATATACTTCTAAGATTATCTACTAGTACTCTTTAATAATAAGCTCTATAACTAGATTGTTAGCTACTACTATAATAGTCTCTCTGCTAGCTATAGTAGTAAGTAATCTACTTACTATCTTATTAGTTAGCACTTCTACTAGCTACTAATAATAGACACTATTGCGCGTTATATATAGAACTATAAGATATATTATTAGGCTAAGCTCTATAAATCTTAGAAGTAGAGTCTACTATACTTACTTTTAATCTCTTACTATTTCTAGACTAATATCTCTATTAACTTTATTACTCTACTATCTTATAGTAAGCGCTTTAGCTACATCTATAAGTATATAATAGTTATTATTAACTATCTTAGTAAGTAATAACGCTTTATTACTCTAGAGAACTTAGAGATATAAACTATTATACGCGCCTTTATTAAGTACGTCTAGTAAAAAAAAGAGTTTTTCTCTACTATTATCTTAGATTATAGAGCGTAGTTTATTTTCTACTTTTAGAAGAAGCTTTATACTAGAATAGATATTACTCTAAAGCTTTTAACTACCTATTATCTAAAGATAAATAGTTAAACTAAAGTAGCTAACGCTAGTTTTAAGTGTTACTTTTACGTATACGTAAACTATATATAGAATAACTAAGTTAATTAGTTACTTATTACCTAGCTTACTATTAATAATTATAAGAATACTTCTACTAGTATTACCTCTACTTTAGCTATAAAAGAATATCTTTCTTGTATAAGTATAGAGCTAGATATATCTATTATTACTATCTATACTTATATAGAGAAGCTTCTCTATAAAAAAGCCTATAGAATAGTAAATAGAATAGCTAAAGTTATTTACTTTATATAGAAAAACCTACGCTAGATATAGAATAAGATAGAGTACTATACTAATGTTAATTACTAAGTAGCTCTAGAGTATTATATTAGTAATTATATTTATATTAACGCTTATAACATTTCTACTATATAGCCTAATTATAGCCTTTTAGTTAAGAACTTAAAGCTCTACTAGGTAAATATAGTTAGTAATAAGTACGCTATAACGTTAGAGCTTTCTAACTACTATAAGTAGGTATATTCTATCTTTTATTCTTAGCTATTATATATAGATATAAACTAAGCACTATATAATAATAATAAGAGAGTTCTTATCTTTAAGAAGTCTAATAGTATCTATAACTACTATATTAATACTATTATTAACTATTATATTAATAGATATTATAAGAATTTTATTATAGATAAGAAGAGTACTTAGTAGTATAAGGTTAAGTATACTAACTCTTTAGATTAGAACACTTTCTCTTTTTAGTAGAACTATACTAACCTTTAGAGAGCTAAAGAAGTAGTCTAGAAATTCTATAACGCCTATCTAGATAAGCTATCTATCTATAATCTATACTATAACTTTACTTTATACTTTAATACTATCTTTGCGTATATCTTTAATAGCTACGCTAATAGCTCTAATAATAAAGATATAGTAAAAGACTTTATTACTTAGCGCGCTAATTTACTAAAGAAAACTTATTATAGCACTAGTTTAGAAAGTAAGTCTTATAGTTATCTAGTTAACTTAATATAGCTAGATAAGATAAGATATAGCCTTAGTATTAATTAACTATATATAGTATTTTTTTCTTATAACACTATAGACTCTATAGTACCTATAACGTCTCTATCTTCTACTAGTAGTTAGTATCTAGCTCTAGCTCTAACTCTAGCTCTAACTCTAACTCTAACTCTAACTCTAACTCTAACTCTAACTCTAACTCTAACTCTAACTCTAACTCTAACTCTAACTCTAGCCTTAGCTCTAGGCTTAGTCTTATCTTAGTTCTAACTCTAACATTACTATAAATATAGTAAATACTTAGTATCTTATAGAGAATATAATACTCTATAAGATAATAGAAAATAATAGTATATTACTATAATAGCGCGCCTAGTATATAGAAGAATAATATTATCTCTATAAAGAAGCTTTATTAGATAGTTATAATAATTACTAGTGTAACTATCTTAGAAGAGAGAGGTAATATTATAGTTCTAGCTAGTTTCTATTTTATTACGTTATTACGTAACTAGCCTAGCCTAATTAGGCTAGGCTACCTACTAGCTTTCTATATATAAAGGTCTTATACCTTTATATTTTATATAATAGCTTATATTCTATTAAATATATTTATCTTTATTTATATCTCTTACACTTTAATAACTTAAAGAGTAGAGCTAGCTTTTAATTTTTAAAAAGCTTATTTAAAAGTTTTTATCTAATAAAACTATCTACGTAAGGCTAGAAAACACTACTACTCTAGCCTACTCTATACGCTATAGAATACTTTAAGAATTACTACTATTACTAGTTCTTTATACTCTTTACCTAGCTAAACTTTTAAACTAGAACTAATAATTATACTTTAAGTATACTAATAATATCTATATTTATAAAACTACCTATTCTTTAAATAAAAGTACTATATTACTAGCTTTTAATTTAAAGTCTATTAATAAATAGAAAGTAGTAAATAAAATTATATTTACTTCTAAAAAGACTAAGCTAATTTACTTAATAAGAAAATAAAGCCTACTTTCTCTTTTTATCTAGCTTAATAATTAAGAAATTTACGCTATTCTCTCTAAAGTAAATAGTAGCTAGGCTACTCTACGCTAGCTAGAGATTTAGTTTAATAGAAAGCTAACTTTTAAAACTTATATTACTAAATAGATAGTAGTTACTTAAAAGATCTTCTACTATCTTTAAAGTCTTATAAATACTATTTATAGTCTACTTACTACGTCTTTTTATAAAGTAGTTATAACCTATATTATACTATTATTATTTTATAGAGCTAAAGCATAGTATAAAAAGAAAATAAAGAATCTATAAATTATTAGAGCTTTCTAGAAGCCTATAGTTAGTATCTATATTAAGTAGTACCTAGCTATAATAGACTATACTATAATAACTACTATAAGAGCTATACTACTAGCGTAGTAAACTATACTAAACACTATTATACTAAAAAAGGCTACTATACTATTTATAGTAGTAGCTCTAAAAGAGATTAAGCTCTAATAATTAGTATATCTACTAAGTATAGATATTTTCTATTTACTAGTAAATAAAATTATACTACTTTTTATTTAATAAAGTAAAAGCGCTAGAAGTTACTAGCGCTCTTAATCTAAAGTCTAATAGATAGCCTAGCTTTTTTCTACTATTTCTAGACTAACTTTAACTAATACTTAATATTTCTTACTAAGCTTATAAAAAGACTTTACTTTTAGCTAGGCTAAAACTAAAGCTATAGCTACTTTTATAGTATAGTAGAAAGCTCTTAGTCTAATAATAGTAACTATTTTTTTAAATAGCTTTAAGTAATAAATTAAAGATTAAAGAGCTATAATCTATAGATACACTATTTACTAAAGCTAAACTAAATTAATAACTAGCTAAAGCTTATTATATTTTTTTTTTTATATATTTAATATAGAAGTAATAGAAGCTTATAGAAGTCTTATATATGTAGTTTATTTTACTCTATCTAGCTACTAAAAGATTATACTTTATATTAATAGTACTTCTATTATTTAAAGTATCTAAGAATAAGTACTAGTATTATTTTAATAGACTTTTTTATAAATATATAGTATTATAAATACTTATAATATATAAGTATAGTAGGTACTTAAATATACTAGTATCTCTAAAAATAAACTAGTAAACTAAATAGTAAATAATAAAGCTAAAAACTTATATTTACTATTTAGTTAAGCTAATAACTTTACGTACTTAGGTATTAGATTAATTAGTTAGAGCCTACTAGAATAAGTTTACTAATACTAGTAGAATACTAAGAAAGGTAAACTATCTACTTAGTACTTATAATAGTAACTATCTTACGCTACTAGATAGCTACTAACTATACTAACTTTACTTTAGCGTGTACTAGCTAAAGCTTTAATAATTTACTTTAAGTATAAAGACTTTACTTAGTATTACTAAAGGTTTAACTATAAAAATATAACTTTAGAATATATTTATAGTAAAGCTAAAATTTCTAAATATATTATCTTTTATAGAAGAACTTAAGTAAAATTTTAACTTTAGCCTTTTTAACTAAATACCTTTCTTAGTATATAAAATAAAAAGCTTAAGTACTTTAAAGAATTAATAGACTAGTCTAATAAATTTATATTTTTTATTAAAGTAATAAACTACTATAGTAGTATAATTATACTATAAATTTACTTAAATTTTACTAAAACTTACTAAATTTTTTAGTATTTTTTAGTAGAGTACTAGTAGCCTAAAAGCTACTATTACTTACTTTTATTTACTATTTTCTTATTATTTTATATTTATACTTACTATTTTTTATTTATTTTTATTTAATATAGTAGTAAGCTACTTTAATACTACTAAAAAGTAGTATTACTACTAAATATAATAAGTATAAGAAGTACTTAGAGGCTTTTCTCTTCTCTTTAATATATATATAAACTCTAGAATAGGCTTATAAAGTAGTGTATAACTACTATAACTTCTTAGTAGTACCTACTAAAATGCTCTTTAGGAGGTTATAATATTAGCGTTAAACTAATATTAATTAATTAATTAATTAGCACAGTCCGCAAGGCGCGATAGCGCTTGCCTTAACTAGTAGCACCAGGGTCAGTGTATAAAGTACGCAACGTATCGCGATTTAGGTTTTCCAGCACCAGTTTTCGCGCTGCCTAATGGGTTCGCCAATCTCATATCTCAATGGGCCACAGCCTGAAGACGAAGAGCGCGCGGTTGGAAGACACACTATGTCGCTCAACCGTGTCTACCGCACTCCTACGCCCCCCGAAGCCAGCACAGAGCCAGGAGACACAAAGAACTGGTACTATGATTTCTGGCAACATGTCTGTGCAGTGCCTCACAAAGATGGGAAGAGCATCATCCTCTACGAACCTAAGGAGACGATCTATCCGGATCCAAGGGTAAGACCAGAGTGGGCGAGCAAGCGGCTACGGAAAGCTTATGAGCTTCTTGGAGAGGGTCATCCACGGATTGTTCGGTATGTGCAGCGAGGGGTTAGTACTGTGTTGACGTTAACGCGATGGTAGGCGTACCGGCCTTGTGAACAGCGATGCCGGCAACGGGGTGCTAGTCGAAAGATTAACACCAGGACCACACTGGGGTGATCTTCCTGCCATGACCTTGCCTGTACCCGAAAAGCCTTCAAGAGAGGATCGTATCATGCTGGCTTTGTATTACCGATGGGCTTTGCAATCGCTGTCTGCCATTGCCTACTTCCACTCTCGCTCTGTATACCTGACGTTCTTCTCGTCAACTAATGTATGGCTGCGCTCTGACTATTCCCTTGCTATCGCGGGATTTATCAACGTCGACGGGCCAGAGCTTGATGCTGAGAGTAGGCGAGACGCTTGGAACGAGGCGAAGCGGAGCGAGAGACGAGAGCGAAGATACCAGGAATGGTATGATGCTGGGGCTCCTGTCTCAGTATGTCCTGAGGATGAGAGTGGGGAAGAGAGCGAAGACGAGAGCGAAGAAATACCAGAACTCTTCTCCTACCCTTGGGATACTGGTGAATGGGTAGGAGATGGTGGCGCGATATACTACGAAGAGTATTCCACCGAGCCCCCTGAACAATGTGGAAGCCACCGTGAGTCTTTGTGAGTATCATTACCCCCACATTCGTCAAGACATTTACAACGGGTTGCTAACTACATGATCGCGATAAAGATTCTATTGGGCGACCTTTGTCTGGGAACTCATGACGAACACTCACACGGCCGAAGCGCATTGTAAACGGGGCATAGATTGGGACCCGCTCTCTCCACCCGAAGGCGGCCCATCGAAGCCAGGAAAAGATTGGCATGATCAGCTCCAAGTGCTAGAAGAGGCTAGGCTTGGAAGTGTCTTACTCAAAGCCTGGAAGAGCGAGTACGAAAGCGCAGAGGAGGCCGCCGAAGATGTCAGAAAGATTGCGGAGGAGATGGGTATCAAGATCGTCAGCAGTGCGTCGGAAGTTGATGACGCTTGGACGAACGTGTCCCAGCAGGATGAAGTCGATATCGGCGAGCCTTGGGAGGACGTTTTCGAACTAGACCAAGCCAAAGAGAGGTGGGGCGCTCGAACGCTTAGGTTCAAGCGGCAAGGCACGCATGTGAATTTGCCTGTGGCAGGATAGAAGGCAAGACTAGGGCCATAAGCCGGTCATGCTTGTCGTTACGTATCGGCCGCGCACTTTATCCAGTATGCATCGTGTTCGAAGACCCTGTCCTGAGGCAAGACACGCTCGTGTCCTCATCGCTCATGGTCCTTCAGTACTCTTCACGCATGATTGCAAGCGAAGCAGGCAGTTGGTGGCGACACGTAAACGAACCAGGCTGCCATCGTAACTTTCTGAGGCTCTGCGACGCTGGTTATGTGACACACCATGACACCTCGCGCATGCATTGCATATCGCCCGACGGATCAATTTGCCAAGCAACGTATCTCTGGCTGCTGGAAGGTCATCACAACATGCTCTCATCGGATCGTCTAGTGTTGATCGCAAGCTGTCATTCACTGCTTCGGAGTGTGTAACCGAAAGCGTGATTAAGATCGTCCTCTAATGCCACGCCATCTTGTCTCTGCCGCGGCCTGCCGGATGTGAGAGCTTGGCTGTCGAAGGATCAGTCTGGCGGTCAAGGCAACGATACCGAGTCGGCGGAATGCTGCGTTCGTGCGGGGTGGTAGGCAAGCCGTGATGCTCGCCCGTGTCTCAGACATGTACGTACCCGCAGATCGTACCAGCGAGATGCCGAGCCTCTCAAGTGCCGTGTGGCTCGGAGAGTAGTTTCACACCGATCAAGATATTCCATGCTTCCGGTGCGCTTCAATCTGTTCGTTAGTAGATTTGTAGCTATCAAGTCTGGTGCAGGATCGCATCCTTGCTCAGGTGGCTGTTTGTGGGCGCATGAACTCTCAATAGAACGCACTTGCGTGACTACTTGCTCGGGCCGGAGACTTTGTCATGCTCCTCAAAACGCAGGAGAGATGGTTCAAGCCGACATATCCGGTCCGAGACTGATATGGAGGATCTTCATGATAGAAGTGTATGAGCGAGGGCGTGTCTGCGTCCGGTGAGCGAATATCAGGAAGTGTAACGATGTTGTATATCTATCGCGGCTACTCGTAAGAGTTGCAGTCGCTCTCGCCTATTAGAGACGATTCTGGAACACGGTTGTGGTGTTGCAACCCAGACGTGCATAAGGCTGCGTGTCAAAGATGTCATCCAGCCGCGGATATGCATGTCATGCGCGGTGGATCCGGTGTGTTCGATAGGCCTCCAAATGCGATCAAGTCCGCGGGCTTCCGGCAAGAAGGACATTGGTTGGATAGAGAGCTGAAGATTGGAGGGCGGCACGAGCTGCATGGAAGGGCGTCGAACTGCAGTAAACAGGTCGACAGCAACGCGATGTGCAGTAGTAGATCGACGCTGCGCGAACGCGCGCTGAGCCGCACCGCAGAACGGTCTGAAGTCCATGTTGGAGTGTAGGCGGATTAACATCGGCTGGAAAGATCGAATCGCACTGCGATACACCAAAGGGCGATGCACCAGAATGTTTGGCATACGACACGCCCAGCAGTGATGCAAGCGGGGCTGAGTGGTATAAGTGCAAACACAGATAAGGGGTATACATGCGCACCACCAGGTACAACTACCAGTGACTGAAAGACTTCGGTGTAACCAGCGGGTTCTTACCTCGACTTGTGGGTGGTGATTGGAGGCGTTGGCCGAGCGGAACGAAGGGCAAGCAGACGGGTTGGACGTCAGCAGGACGCTGTCTCAGCCATCGATACTCGTTACTCAGAAAAAAGGTCCTCATCTTTCCCGTGAACCTTGCGATGGTGGCTTGTAGTGGTCAGTTGCCTTCTTTTGGCTGGCTCTAGGGCTCGCGGCGAAAGGGGGTGTTGAGCCATGCACGGACCAAAAGCGGGGTCATGACGCCCCGTTAGCGTGGTCAATCAATGATCGCTTCTTCTGCACTGGCACCGCGAACGTTTCTCACACTTCGACGACTTCATGTATCCAGCTCCACGGAGGGCAGGCTAAAAAAGCAACAATTACATCGATGATTCGCGGCGAACCCCAACGATTACATCTGTAATGCATATGCGACCTTATCCAAACACCACCACCATCAGGCTGCATGCAACAACAGGCAGCCGCTATGAGTCCTCAAATATGCATGCGCATGGCTGATGCAGATTGCATATCATCTTTCACTGGTCCGGTCAAAGTTGAGCCTCAAGACGTGTAGCAACGAAGCTATGCTGCGCGTTCACGCAAGAGGGCGGGGTTATTTGCCTGTTTGTCCCCCTCAGCCTGGTGGCTTAGACCGGTGAGAGCCTCGATATCACCCTCAAGTGGGGCTTGCGAGTGCCCTTCGAGACGACCAATCAACGCTTGTTTCATGTATACCCCCCGGAGAAACGACTGCATGTGGGTGTTGTACTCCTAGAGGGACCACAACCTCGCTTGCATCAACAAAGTGTTACTACTGCTCCGGACAAAGATCGAGAGCTACAATCTTGCAGTATGACAAGAAATTTCCCAATCTATATCTTCGGTCAACGTCCTCCTGTTTCTGCCTTAGACTTTCTAGTTCGCCCTGTCATTCACTTCCCGTGTCTTCATCACATTGCTCTGCCTGTTTCGATCATCGGCATCAAGTCTTCAGTCACTTGAGCATCTAGCCATCGGCTATACTTCCTTCGTTCAAGATATCCCTCCCATAACCTCTACGAATCATTCAATGGCGACTCCACAGCAGGGACAGTACCAGGGTCATGTACCCCATCAACATCAGAATGTCAGCCAACAACGACAAGTCCCGAATGGGCAGCAGCAGAGCTCTGGACAACAGCAGAACTTTGGACAGGCCCAGCAGAGGCCAACTCAGCCCCAACAGCAACCTCTAAACCCATACGCCAACTACGATCCCCAACTGGCTTCCTTCATCTTGGAGAAGCCAAGGAACGCCACTTCCTGGGAGGATGCCACACCTGAGCAACAACATGTCGCACTCCAGGAACTCCACAGCGAACTGCACAAGTTTCGTCGAAACCATAATAACGTCAAGAAGGCGATGACCGAGATCCCTTCCCCAAACTGTCGCCGAATCATCAACGAGCTCGTTGAGGACCAGAACGTTGAGCTTGCGAAGTACAATAGAACCATCCAATACAGAATTGCAAGCGTTGTAAACAAATGGCGCTCGGTCAACCGTCGAGAAAGGCAGCTGGTGCGTGTAGACATCATTCTGGAGACCGAACCTTCTGGGTTTCAGGAGCCTATGCAAGCGAGACCTGTCGTCGGAGGTGCGGGCAATGGGCCCCAAGATGCAAACAAGAACAAGCCACCAGGAAACTCGCAAGGTCAACCGTTCCCGAACCCGTCCAACAACCCCGGCCAAAACATGCCACAGCAACAAAGACCTCCCCAACAGCAACCACAACATCCTGGCGCGCAAAGCTTCGGCCAGCATCCTCCAAACCCGGGCCACATGAACCCAATGGCAGGTCCTCCTGGAGGTCCCCCTCCTCCACCCCCACCTCCGGGGATGCCTGCATCACACGACATGGGTCGTCCACCACCCCCACCGCATGGTGGAGCGGGCCAACCCATGCCGGGCGCGCCCATGCAGCATCCTCCGCCTCCTCATGGCCAACCCCATGGCGCGCCCTTTGGTCAAATGCCAATGCCTGGTGCGTTTCCGGACCAGATGCATATGCCGCCAATTGGCATGAGGCACGTCCAAGGCCTGAATTCTGATCACCTCAGACATCAGAAGAAACACCACAGGGTTCGTCGGGATGTTTCCGACTCATCGTCCGACAGTGACTCCTGGGAGTCTGAGTCTGAAGATTCCAGTTTTGTCAACATTGAACATGATCATATAGATGTTGATCGACGTGGACGAGGACGTCAGCGGTCCGGCAAGAGATCGAAGAAGACTCAGAGACATCGATCACTCAGCAAAGCTAGAGCCCTCAGTCGTAGTCGTAGCCGAAGTCGGGCACGCAAGAACAACGTCGATCCATATATTGCAAAGACTACCCGTCGACACCGCACTTCAGACATAGTCGATGATCAACGCAATGGTAGGCATAGCCCAGAGTCCTTCACCACCGACTCTTCTCGGTCATCTCACAACAAAGTGCCGCCTGTTCACATCCACTTGAGCACCAACAACATTGTGGAAGAACGAACACGTTCCGGTAATGCCTCACCAGTTGGCCTCTCTAACGAGAAGAAGAAGAGATCTGGAAAGTACTACTCCTCGCACGGCATGGCTAGGGAGACTTCCAACTCATCATCAGATCGTGGAAGCGGCACCGAGTCTATGAACACTACATCTGCCCACACAGCAGATGATGGTATCTTTGACACTCCTATACGCCGCCGCCCTTCTTTCACGCACGTTCATCGTCGCCAGAAGGTCTCTTACGGAAGAAGGTCACCCAACCCATTCGGCCAGCCGCACCCCAGCCACATCTACGACGAAGATGTTGACCACCGTCGTGTACAGAAGGTCAGATACCACAAGGAGACAGTGGACGACTACCCACAACCCCGCAGCCCACGCACGCACATGCACGAGCCCGAGTCGTACTTCGATGACTACCCAGTTCACACTACTCGGCCAAGCCTACCAAATCGCCGCGCGACCATGGCCAATCCACCCAATATCCACAATCCTTTCGCGCAATCACACTTCCCACCCAAACCAGTGCGCGCCTCATCATACCTCGCGGACAGGCATGAGCAAGGCTACAGCTACCCCCAGCCACGCGCGATTGGAGACCAAGACGAATTGGATGCGCGATACGCACTCAATGACATTCATGCGGCTCTTGAGCACATCCAGGACAAGAAAGAG
The DNA here is from genome assembly GCF_023758085.1 of Alternaria hordeiaustralica. Classification (NCBI taxonomy): domain Eukaryota; kingdom Fungi; phylum Ascomycota; class Dothideomycetes; order Pleosporales; family Pleosporaceae; genus Alternaria; species Alternaria hordeiaustralica. The sequence continues at coordinate 783,349 of NW_026056785.1, read as the reverse complement.
CGATCTGCCAGACGCGCGAACATGATGGGTAGGAGGGACTCGGCCTTCCAGTATGAAGATGATGAGTGGCATGCTAGGGTGCCGCTGAGTGGGCGACGTGGAGGTTATGGTGGGTACTAGGTGATACGCATGTTCTCTCGTTTCTAACTTCTCTTCTCGATACTTTTGTCTTTCTTATGAGTGTGTCAGTCTTTCGGCGATACGTTATGGCAGGTGTGCTGCTTCTACTCAACTCTTCGCGTGGGACTTGCTTGGTCTAGGGTACAAAATCACAGCGTCATTAGTCTATCGGTTTTTGGTAGGCATCTTGGATATACTATCTCAATCTATACTGTATACCCGCATTGGCTACATTCTCTTCAGCATGACAATTTGATACCGAGTGAACCAAGTCCACTAGCCCTGATCCAGCTAGGAAGGTGTGAGCACCTTTCTTAGCTCTCTTCAATCTCAGCATGGATGCTGCTATCCTTCATAATACACTCACCATACACGGCGAGTAATGACTCAAGATTAGTCTTTGCATAAAAGTGATTTTCAACGAGAAGACCACTTCGAGCATAATACGCTGCTTCTTTGTACTTTCGTTGCATGAAGTGGTTGTCCGCGAGCATATTGTATCTGGGTGGGACAAATTAGCATGACATCAAGAGCATGATCGAGCCCGAATACTTACGCAGATGATAGCAACTGGTCGCGTACGCCCAGTTCGTGCAGTAGATCGACGTAAATGCGAAGCTTTGCGCAGGAGATTTGACCTTCCTTATTACTATAGGTGTAGCACAAAGTTCGCTCTGACGCGTCCGGCTCGAGCGCAGGCGCACATGCTTTGCAACTGCAGTCGAAGCCCCATCCTAGCATCAGTGCTGCTTGGCGAGCATCCCTGCTCTTTTCCCAATCGTCCGCGATGTAGTTGATCAGGATCTCTTCACCAGCGTCTATCTGTCGTGTAGCAACCAGTCGGGCATAACCTTTAAGATCTGCGCCATTCTCGTCGATGTAAAGTACTGCATTGGGGATGCACGAATGGTTGGCGAAGGATATCGTGCGATAGACAACTAGGCGGGTGTGCTGGATACCTACACCGGTATAATCACGGAAGTTGAAAGCGTTGTACCGACAACGATCTACAAGGTGCTCGACGTCTGTAGCCCTGGTCTTCGAAGTGTAGAGCTTGTGGAAGGCTTCTCGATCTTGCCAGCTTAGCTGTGTGTATGCGGTCGTCAAACGCGCAGTAGTTTTGTTGACCTCTTCGTCATAGAAAGCGATGACTTCCCTATTCTGCTCCTCGGGCTGCTTGCGTGTGTCGCATTGGAAAAATGCGTTTTCGTCGAGAATGAGAGCGCCTTTCTTGAAGTTTTGCTGTGCGACAAGGCCATTACCCGCAACAACGTTAGCATTAGTGACCCGTACCTGAGGATGATTTGTTGCCATGTTTATCGTGTAGTTGACGACTTTTGTCCGTATGGGTGATGTGGGAAGTCTACCAAGGGACGTCAGATCGACCCTTATATCCCGTCAGCTGCGGCAGTTTGCTGATCTGGAAGCATAAACAGGAGTCTGGTTTGAGAGAGAATCATCGACACGCTCATTGTTCAGGACGAAATACAACGAATGATCATATGCAAACACTACATAGGCTTGATTGAAAAAGGACCCATGGCTGCCTTGTTGTACTCCTCAAGCAGCCTTTCGTCCTCCTGGTGACACTGTCCTAGTATGTCGTTCAGCTGCTGATTCCAAGTAGCGATGAAGAAGTTCTTCTCGACGATTAGCCCTGCGTGGGCAGTTTGCTTTGCCTGCGCGTAGTCTTCCTTTCCGAAGTAAAGCCTTGCGAGTTCTAGGGATCTGTTCAAAAGTCATCAGTGGTGTAGTCATGAGGATTAAGTGATTTGACCTACGCTTTGGATAGCTCTGCATCCCACCTACCCAAAGAAGTAAGAATTTTGATGTAGCCCTCCAGGTTCATGATGCTGTGATTCTTCTGCTCCTCGGTTATTACCGCTGCCATTGCAGTGATGTTGGTCTTGTATGCGCTCGCCAGGTTGCGTGAGATAGTATCCATAGCGGTAAACGGGTGTGTACACCCGTTGCATGAACACGTAAATCCCCAGTGGTGATTAAGTACAGCATTTCGAGCTACATGATCGCCAAGCCAGTCGCGTTCTATGTAATTTACAAAGACCTCGGCTCCGTCTGGGATTGCTTGAGTTGCTACGAGCCTTGCTTGGCCTTCCGGAAACAAAGTGCGGCGGGGCCAGATTTCGATGGTAGCGTTTGGAACACAAGAGTGGTTGATGGAGCGCATGTCTTCATACACTACCAGGTGTGTTTTGTTATTGCTGGCATTCACGAAGGTGAATGCGTTGCGTTCGAAACGATCGACGTATCGATCGAGTGTAGAACCATGGGCTGGCCGGGGCCAGAGCGTACGTAGTGTTTTTCGCTGCTCTAATGTAAGATCGTTCACAGCTGCATAGATGACAGAAGTTGCATGTACTCGTTGAGCATCATAGAAAGTGTCGACGGTATCCTGGTCGGACCACTGGTTTTCAGTACTACCGGTGTTGCAGAAGACAATGGGGTCTTCCGTGAGTATGCGGTCGCCCCGTCCGAGTGATCGATTCGCAAATAAACCGCGCCCTCCGAGTGGGCTGTTCTGGGTTTGATAGTTCATTTGGAGCTGCTGATGAGGTAGCGTCCGTTTCTGGCTGTGAGGCTCTACCTTCTGCTTGTGAATGCTGTATTATATGTGCTGAGCACCGAGACAATTCCATTGTTAGCAAGCAACTTTGTGTTAGACTCCATGCAAGACATGAAAGTGAGATCAAGACACATGTTCGAGAGCAGATGAAGTGACGATACCTAGGCAGCTCATCTGGTTTGCGCGACACCGCAGCGGCAGTGGCCATGCAAAGGCTGGTGTATTTTGTGAACAAAGTCCAGATCTAACGATCCGCGGCGTCATTTCGTATATCAGAGTCAGTCGTGTGATAGCGGTCTCAGGCTCCGCGGTGGTGCTGCAGGCTCAGCAAAACAAGCACGTCATGCACGCGTCCTCACATCGCTTGCCCGCCCGCTTGTACCTGCCAAGCCATCAGGGGCGCCATGTGGGGTATCTCCACTCACGCGCGCCTCCAACGCTCACTAGCATCCATTCACAAAGCCATCCATCGACATCACCCAAAAAAGCAAGCCCCCATCGCGCGCATCAGCTGCTCACTTTCTACCCTCTAGCCTGCCCCAAGTCCAATCCATAGATTCACCGCGCCAGTCTCGCGGCAATAGGACTAGGCGCCACTAACTTTCGGGCTCGCAGCCGTGTAGACACGAGAACACGAGCCCCCATCCGAAACACGTCTAGCCCCACGGAGATGACCAGACCTCTGGGCACGCTGACTGGGCGGCCATCATTGGGCGGGTTGCGGGAGAGTATTGATATGCTTGTTCTTTACGAGATCCTTCTCTTTAGGGGCGGAGGGCCAGAACAGGCTGACGGGGCAGGGTAGAATGAATGGGGATTAAAAGTCCCTGGAGAACCAGTTTTCTGGTCCTACGTGATGCGCGCGCGTGCTGGGCTTCACTTTCCATCGCGGTCGTAGTCGTTGGTCGATCCTTACTTTTGACTCTTTCGCTCTTTCCTAATACATTTTATTATCTTCGTCACTACACGTTCGAGGTTCCGCCAGCATCACTATTGAGTTTCACGACTGCCGACTGCCGTTACTAGTGCATCACAACGCGACAAGTTGGGTAGCAAGAAAGAAAGTATGAAGGTACTCGTTGCCTTGTTTGGCCTGGTGGTCGCCGCGCTTGCGCAAGATGCCTCAACCTCAAGCTGTAAGTTTGGTCGACGGCAATAGTTTTGCATGTAGTATGCCTGGAATCTCAACTCTAATCAAGCATCCGATGTAGATACCGGCCCAATGTTCGACCCGGACACGGCGCCTTTCTTTGGCCCTAGCACCATCGTCTATCCCTCCGTCACCGAGTCCGCTCCGGTACTTTCAAACTTACCGACTCTCACACCTTCCGGCAGCACAGTCATGATCTCCATGTCTAGCAGCGCTATGGCCAACTCGACGCTCTCGACTTCAACGCTGTCGCGCAACTCTACAACCTCGCATACCTCGACACATTCTTCCACACACTCATCCACATCGGTCAGGACTTCGCGCACGGCGACTCCTACAGCGGATGAGACTTCGGCAAGTGCGTCGGTCCCGGCCGAGACGGGTGCAGGTGTTGCGAACTACCCTGAGACATTTGGAGCTATTTTGGGAGGTCTTTTAGCTGGATTAGCGATGCTGTAGCAGGTTTTAATATCTTTTAGTAGAGAACAGGCGACTGAAAAATATATGCAGTATGCCATGAAAGCCAGTCGCGCAGAGGTCTAGCCAAGTTTAAGACCAACATAATAGGGTATATTGTGATGTGCTCGTGGGTTGACTCGAGCTTTCCGTCAAAGTCATCTAGCATACTTTTCCCTGGTCAAACCGTACGCCTAAGAAACGCCGTCATAATGCAACTGAACTAAGCTGATCTCGCTTGTTCTTACTCCTCCATAGCTCCGACCTCTGTCACCTGCTCAGTCGCCTTGGTGTAGTAGGCCTTGAGATCGATCTTGAAGTCTGCCATGGCCACACCGAACATCTTCAGCAGCGCGGTTTGATGACTGTTCATGACCTTGCCCTCCTCCGCGATAGTGTACGGTACATCCAAGATAATCTTGCCCTTGTCGAGCCTCGTTGGCATGCCCCATTTCCTGATGGTAGTCTCCATGCTGTGCGGCAGCGGCACGTCCTCCTCTTCGGGAATCTCTCCGCCTCTTGAGTGGACTACACCAGCGGGTACTGTGAAGGTCTGCGTCGCGACGACGCCGGCGCGCGCAAAGTCGGTTTGCGAGTAGTTGGCAAAGTACTCGATGACCTCGCTGGGCTCGCGGTTGGTGAAAAAGAGTCCGACATTGCCGTTGAGGTGCTTGGTGAGCTCGGAGAGGTTCGAGAGGTGCTCTTCTGCCGGGCTTAGGCCAAGCGCTTTCGCCATGACTTTGGTCTTTCCGAAGAAGAATCTGCGCATTCGTTAGCCTTGCGCGCATTGGATAAAAGCGCTCACGCAGACATACCGGCTGTCAGCGAACTCCTGACGGACTTCCTTCAGGTACGAGTTGCGCATGTTCTCTACGGCAAAGACGAAGATGTGCTCAAAGTTATCCGCCGCTTCCTGGACATTGGCAAAGAGCTTCAAAGACAGCTCCTTGCCCTTCTTGTCCGTCTTGGTAAGATGCACGACCTTCTGGCGCTTGGATTTGGGCATGGTGGCGGTATTTCGGGGGTGTTGTGGTTGGTGGTTGCGCTCAGGAAAAAGTTCGAAGTTGCGGTCGCGACTTCCAAAAAATTGAGCGGGGATTTTGGCGAACCCCCGATTGGTGCAACCGCGGCTGCTCCGCTGTGGATCCAGATGTCGCTCTCGCGCTCTCCAAAGTCTACGCACTCAACCTCACCCCAGTCTGCTCGAGATGATCAATCGATAACAGAGCGATGTTGGATTTCATGGATAGCGTGCAGCATGCATTCTACGAGGCATCGGGCTGGAACGTCGACAATTCCTATGGCGCACTGAACGCGTCGGCACGAGGTACGTCACACTGGATGTCGCGTTCTAGATTGGATACTGACTTATGATGACAGCATTGCTCGACTTTGACATACCCCGTGGGCTGCGCATGCAAATCTCCTCTCTCGCCGCCCCCAATTTCGCAACCTCGTACACCCTAGGCAGTGTGGGGGTAGTCGACGGCTCAGTATCCTACCTGTACTCGTCGCTGCCACTACGGAAGGACTTTAGGACGTCCCACATCGACCTCCACAACGTGATACGAGGCTACAAGCATGCGCAAGAGTTGCGGACACCGGACGAGAAGTGGTCGTGGGAGGTTTGGCATGCTGGCCGCCGGATAGACCGCAAGAGTGAGCTGGATGACACTGCCTTCCCGTACCCCCGCTGAGTCGAGACAGACACCCTGTTGTATGGGCGCATATTCCTACCACAGCAGAGGCTCGAAGCCCTGTACCTCCGCCGCCTCACTCCCACACGCCAGCTGAGGATCGCCGCCGTGAGCGACTCCAATCTCAACAACGGCGGGACGATCCTGACGCTACTGCAAAATGACTTCGGCAAATACAGCACGGAATACATGTACAGCACAGACTCGGCGTTGATGGGCGTCCGGGGTCTCTACAACTTTGGTCCAGGCCCCAGAGTTGCGCCCGCAGAACCCGTTGCTGCAGAGCAGGTGGATCCTGTGCATGGTCGCTTCAGCGCAGGCGCTGAGCTGTACTATGGCATACTCAACAAGAGCGGGGGAATCAGCACAGGGGTGAGGTTCGCCACCCTACCCAACCATACGGGCTTCCCGTATACCATGACGCTCACGCTCAACCCGTTGATGGGAAATCTCTCTTCCACGTATGCTGTCAAGGCCGGCCCCAACTTAGCCCTGTCCTCCCGCTTCGACTTCAACTTCTATTCCTATGAAAGTGAGCTGCAGCTCGGGTGTGAACTCTGGCATCTGCGCAGCACGACCGACGTAGATTGGGCGATCAAGAAGTTGCGTCCAGATTGGAAACGCCCAACAACTTCTGCAGATGACGATGTGTCCGGCGTGCTGAAGGCTAGAGTCGATCAGGATTGGCATATCGGAGTATTGTGGGAGGGCAGAATCAAGGAGCTGCTATTCACTCTTGGTGCGAGTCTGGACCTGAAGAAGAGAGAGCAAATGGTCCGCTCTGTGGGTGTTGAGCTGCAGTACTCCTCATGAACGATAACACGCACAGACGGCAATATCCCGATCGTTAAAAAGAATAAGTATACCGTTTGCGAAGGAAGGATGCACATCGGATCGACTGCCGAACTGACTCAACCGGCCCAGCCCAGGGTCGTCGACCACTGTACTGTTCGTCAGCGGTTGTTCTAGAAACACGTCTCCCGCACATGGTCAGGGCATCAAGAAATGTTTCTAGAAGACGATGGCGTCAAACAGTGGGACGCAAACGAGGGCCGTGAGAGCCTTACAGTATCCATGCGAGGGCGACCATGTGTTTTCTGAACACGACATATATTGCAGGCTAGGACTCGAGTAAGTAGCGAAGTGTGCATGATGGCGTAGTCTGGTCCCGAGCGGTGTAACGCTGAAACAAAGTATGGGGATGGACGCTGCTCGTCACACTGCTTCGGTGCTGTTTGGACGTGTTTTCAATGCAGTGGCACGATTCGCAACATTCTGTTACACTTGACATTCTTGAAAGCAAACGGTGGTTGAGCATGCAGAGACGGATGAGGGACTTCCGCAAGTTGGGGGTGCAGGTGGTCTGCAGATCCGGTCGAGGCCGCGCTCGGCGCGGGCCATGATGTTGTTGGTGGGAGTCAGTTTTCCGGGTTGGTGGTTGTTGTCACTCGCTTGCCGACGCGTCCACCATTCACACCGCCGTGCCTGGCGTAAGCCTTGCAATTAATGGTGCAGGGAAGCGATCGGTACTATAGATTGACAGCTGTAGGGCGACAAGACGGGCGACGAGCTAAGCTGAGTCGGCACTCTCAAGATCAACGAACTATTGCGGCTTGCCAAATGTGAACAATCTCGATTCCGTGGCTTTTTGACCGAGCGACGAGCGTGTCAGGATGGGAGCGATTAGACGGCACGGGCGCCGATGCTCGTCAGGATCTTTTCTCATGCTCGGCTTACCCGAGCGATCCGCACGAGGCTCGCGATCAAGTCTTCACGATACCGAAATGGGCCCTCTGCCGCACACGGTCAGCACCAAGAATGCGGGCGCGTACGGCGATGCAGGCCAGGTGCGACCGACACAGACGCGTGCCAGGAATACTTTGAACGCCCTGCTGGTGCGCCTTCACGCTCACGCTCACGCTCACAGTCACGCTCTGGTGTGCCTTGCCCGATCGTTGCCGTAGTGAGCACTCGAAGACGCAGGGCTTCTCAAACACGACAACGGTAGCGCCTCATGCTCGCGCGTTGTTTGGCCTGTCGGAACACGCTAAAGCGGACCATGAGGACGACGACTTCGCGGCCTCTTTTTGATAAACGAGCACCATTCATGCGTGCTGATCTGACAGGTATCGCGATGCGAGTCTGTTGTCGCGGCCAGCCTCGCGGCAAGGATTGCCCTATAGGCGGCGGCCTCCTGAGTCTTGGAACAGAGCCTGTCGGTCGACCCTTGCTGTCACGTCTCTAGTGGCGCGACTCCGAGGTACCTCGCAGTAGTCCCCCTGATCGGAGCTATTGCGGGCAGCGCGTGCAGGCGGGCAGAGAGCACGCCGCACGCGCACCGTCGGATGCTGGTGCTGCTGTGTCGTGGTGTAGAGCGGAGGAACATCCGGTCAGAGTGTTGCGACGAGCATGGTTTGCTTCAGAACATAAGCGTTTTGGTGCGTCACCACTGGTCTCGCGCCTCCAGGGCGGGCGTCGAGCGGTGGTGCCGTTGGGCTAAAACCGTCTCTCTGGCCAGCTAGCGCCCTGCCCAGCCTAAGCTAGCCGGCGCGCACCTTCCCCCCGGCTTCAATGCCCCTTCCCTTAATCTCCCCTTTCCCAACCACGGTCGCTCATTTACATCCAAGGCCCTGCTCCTCTATCCGGATTCCTATCGTCACCTTTGCTGTCGGTGTGGTACCTACATCTTTCTCTTTCTCTGTCGACTTCTGCGAAGTGCCGCCACTCCTTTCGGCCTTTGCCCACGTTCCTTTCTTCACAACCCTCCTTTAGGCTTTGTCTGTCCGCTCCTTAGCACCTCTTCCTTCACTCTTGTCGACTTGGACTCGCTTTCGGACGATCCATCTGCTCCCCGGCCAGCAGCTTCCTTCACCCTTGACCCTTCTCACACGCGCCTGGACGGTGTCTCGAGCTTCTCACACACGTGGATTCTTTCTCCCGTGACATTGAACTCTTACCAGCTTCGCATAGCTCCACTATCTTCACCCACCACCATTGCTTGGACCATTACTTCACGACACTTTACGAACCAAGATAGACTGAGGTGTTAGCTCGATTGCTCCCTCTATATCTCCGACCCCGCTTCGAATCGAGTCCAACTCTCGCCCTCCGATCATCCCCACCACCCAACATGCAGTCAAACGACGACGCAATGGTCTCGCCCACGCCATCTCCACCGGCGTCATCCTCGACCCCGACGCAGGGCTCTGCCCCGCGCCGACCCCCGCGCAAGAGCACCCTCACCCAGCAGCAGCGCAACCAGAAGAGACAGAGGGCCACTCAAGACCAACTGGTGACACTCGAAGTGGAGTTCAACAAGAACCCCACGCCCACTGCTGCTACCCGCGAAAGAATTGCATCGGAAATCAACATGACCGAGCGCTCTGTCCAGATCTGGTTCCAGAACAGGTAGGAAAAGCGAGCACCATGATGCTTGTGCGCAGTACTGACATTTGCATAGGCGTGCCAAGATCAAGAACATTGCCAAGAAGAGCATCGAGAACGGTGATGACTGCAATGATATCCCAGAGTCCATGCGACGATACCTTGCTCTGCAGGCCATGGAGTCTGGCAAGTCAATCGGCACTAGTTTCCTGGGACGCGCAGGCGGTATGCCATACGGAAGTGGCATGCTTCTCAACACCGACGCCAACAACTCCAAGGTTGTCATCCACCACTTTGCCTGCCGCTCCCTCAGCATCGGTAGCTGGAGACGAGTTGGACAGAGCGCCATGGACCTTGTGGTATTCTACTCGCCCGAGAAGTGCTGCATCACCTACTACATCAACAACGACTCTGCAGGATACAAGATTGAGTACCCATTCTCATACATCAAGAACATTTCACTGGAGAATGGCGACATGACCGCAAACGCCGAGGGTGCGTCGCAACGCCCCGGAGGCCTGATTGTCGAGCTCAACCGCCCTCCGAACTTCTTCATGGACTCTTCCGGTTCGGGAGGATTTTTCCAATGCGGCGACTTTACCGAGGACCAGCAAGCATCAAACATTATGTTGCACCATTTGGGTGGTCACCCGAAGGTGCTGAGCGGTCAGTTGGCGAAACTTGTCTCACTGGAGTCGTTTCAGAACCGACACAACATGTTCGACCCAAACACATTCGCCGTCTCGGCACCGGTCTCGCCCATCAACCACCGGCCCGCGTCCCAACCAAACCACCTCCAGCACCCGCATCACATGGGCATGTTTCAGGAGACGCATCTTGCACCTCAACCCTTCCAACCGCGTGGTCACAAGCGCCAGCGAAGTCGTTCGGTGCCTGTTGCGATGGACTTTTCTATGCTTCGCAACCCGATGCCATCATTCTTGATCCAACAAGAGCCGTCGCCGTATGTTCCTAACCCTGAGATCTTTGCGCCGACGCCCCAGAGTGCAGGCCCCATTGGTCCTCACCTGAGCATCGACACTTCTGCAGGGTACGGCATGGACTACCGACAGTACCCCATGTCCGCCACTACCGCCAACTCCCCTTCGGAATACGGCACGCCTTCCTTTTTCACATCGGGTCCATCAAACGACAACATCCCGGCATCCAACTATGGCCAGTACAACATTCCTCCCTATGTACATACACCAATGGGCCCGCCACCTTCTGCATCTCACCACTCACCTATGCCGGCGATGAACCACCCTGACCCTATCATTGCTAACCAGTCACCACCACTGGGTTCTTTCGGTCGTGACAACCACAATGATGTGTACCCAATGTCGCACGACAACGGCATGTCCGACGAGGCGCTGCAGATGACAGACATGTACGCCAAGCAAAATCTCAACATGCCGTTCCGGTCTCCGATGATGGATGACAACGTCGACGACTTGGATATGCAGAACCTGGTTTCATTCGGCTCGTTAGACCCATCAAGCATGTCACCGGAGCATCACCAGATGCAATGAGCAGCCCGCACACTACCGTCTGTTTGTCAATTATTCTTTTGCGTGCTCTTATACCCGGTCGCGGTTGCTTTCTTACGAGGAAGCTCGATGCGTAGGCCCCGCCGCTTGGAACAGCGGTAGGGCATTTGCGACTCTTGCTCTCCACTATCGCTCATACTTAATGTGGTTGTCATCTCTCACATATTGGTCTCAAATCCTTGGATCTACAAAGCCATGGGGTTTTCCCGTCGCTTGTAGGAAGCCACCCTTCCACTACTTTTCATCACTACTCTTCGTAACGCAGGTTGAACGACCACCATACAGGGACTGGTTATTGAACACGGCGTTGCTCAGGATTGGGTAGGCTTGGAACTATACAGAGAAATGGCGGACTGGTGGAACCTGCGCTGGTGTTGGCAGACGTCAGCGGCATATGCTGGTCGTCCTTTTTCTTTTTGGATTGTTCTTTTCATTGTTCATCATCTCTTCTTTTTCTGTTGCGAGCTAGCCATTGTTTCATATGTTGCATCTCGGAATTTTCTCTTGTCGGGCTCGGCTGGCAGGTGGAGGGATTGCCATTTTAAGGAGATCTTGAGCTGCGGGGGTTGTGGTGGATTACAGAGCCGCTGCGCGTGCTTGAGTATGTAGCTTTCAAAGGGGTCTCCGGTAAACAGCTGTTCTTCGAGATCAGTAAACAAATACATTACATTACTTCAACCGACCTGGGATGGTGCCAGCAACGTGCTATGCGGAGGTGTGTAGAGCTGTCAGGCAGCGGGGAAGTGCCATGTTATAGCAGAGTGAAATTACGATGGACAGGTTGTCTCGTATCTGCGGTTGCGAGATGAAAGTCCATCGTAATTTACAGCGAATCCTCGCACTAGGAAGGGCTACACAGCCCATTTGACAGCGCATTAATGAGAGTGGTCTCGGGCCAGCCCGTTGAACCTCCACACGATGATTACAAAATCGGGAGGGCCAATCATGTGCTGAGAGGCTGTAACATGTTATTTCGTGCTACACAGGCGTTGGTAAGAAGTGTAATTGTCGCGTGGTGACTGCTGCGCAACGGCGGCACGACGTCTTCAAATATGTGGCCGCATGTGCTTATGTGCTAGTCTATGGTGTAGGCGAAGCTGGAAAAGGAAATAGCACTGCAATAAGATCGTCGACTATGCGTGGTGGTGTGAGTGCCGCAACGCTTACAGCATGCCAAGAGGTGGGCATCAGTGGGCGAGCACGTCGTGGCTGACAGCAGACAGCAGACAGCAACAGCGATGCGTGGATGACAGAGCATGCGGTGATTATGTCAGGCTTGTCAGACCGAACGTTGCGCAAGAACTGGGTTAAGAAATTTGATGTAGTCGATGACGTGCGGCGAGGCCCGTTGGCATCGCAGGCGCGCAGACACATCGCAGACAAGCTCTGGGCCCGCGCGATTATGGCCCGAGTCGCAAGGCTTTTCAGGCTCGGACGAGGTACGGGTCTAGTCTGGCAAGGCTTGCGATGCTCGGCAGGCGAGGAGGGCGATTTGAGGGCGAAGTGGCAGCGATCGGCATCGAGTTCCCCTGACGTTGTGCCCCAAGCGGCGTGGTGCCGAACGGGACAATGGGGCTGCTCATTTCACGTTTCGTCGGGCCAACCAGCTCGCCGCTGCTTTTCGACTGCACCACCCCTTGCCTCGACGCTGATAAGTGAAGTGCCATCTTTCTTCTCTCGCTCCACACCCACATCTTGTCGCTCATTACTTGCCCGTTGGTGTTGATCGTGCCAGGACTTTCACGGCATCCATACGTCACGACCGGCGGCGCAGAAGCTTGGTGGTTCGCAGCAAACGGCCGCGCCACTCAGGAACACGAAAAGCGTTGCGACAGCCCTTCACGTACTCCGCAGTACCAGTCAAGCCTCTGTTTATTGCACCGCGAGCAGCACGTAGGTCCTTTTCCTCCAAGCGTCCGCGGCCTCCCGCTGCACCTGCCCAATCCCAGCCTCCAATCTCTTTCCCAGCTTTCGTCTATCTCCTGCACGCTATCCGGCACTGCCGCTCCCCGGCTTTGTCCACGCTCCGGGTGCATGAGCGCGTCAGTCCTACTAAGACTGCCCTTCACCCACCACTGTCTCAGCCGCTGCTCGCCGACATCCTCACGCAGCGCCGCCAATTCTTCCTCGAGTCGCCTGCTGATCCCTTTCCCGTCTAGCTCCTCCCGCGACCTCCTGCATTCTTCACCGCCAGCTCCGCCGTGGGACGATACTCGAGCCTACATCTCCCTGCGTCTGCCCTGCCTACTCTAATACCGCCGTCCGAGAGCAATTGCTGCAATGCCTGTCCGAAGCATCAACCCGTTCGCATCCACCGCCCCTGCTCCCCCCCTCGATCCCTCCGCAGAGAAGCGCGAGCCAGCGCGTCGACAATCCTTCGCAAAGGGCAACAAGTTCACATCTCTCTTCGGTGGCTCCCCCAAGTCCCGGACCGACGCTGCTCTCCTGCGTGAGGCATTCGTTGCCCAGCAACAGGCCCTGCTCAACAACCCCTCGCCCTCGCAAATCTCCCTCCCGACCATCAACCTGACCACCGCGACCGGCGAGAAGATGCCCACGGAGCCCAAGACCCTCTTCCAGCCGCCTTCGCCAGAGGAGCAGCGCCGCCTCGCACGAGCACACGCCCAATTCGGTCCCCTTGGCTCCCAGAAGCACCGCTACCTCAGCAAGTTCGAGGGCGAGTTCGGCGACCCCATCGAGGACGAGCCGCCATATTATTTCCTTTTCACCACATACATCAGCTACTTAATCCTAATAGTATTCGGACATGTTCGCGACTTCTTCGGCAAGCGCTTCAGGAAGCAACACTACAGCCATCTGCAGGAGAAGGACGGATATGCACCCCTCAACAGCGACTTCGACAACTTCTACACGAGACGGTTGAAGATGCGCATCAACGACTGCTTCTCGCGACCGACGACTGGTGTCCCTGGACGTTTCATCACCGTGCTTGACCGCAAGTCAGACGACGGCAACAACACCTTCAAGATGCTCGGCACCACCACAGAAACCCTCAACATGAGCTCCTACAACTACCTCGGATTTGCTCAATCAGAAGGTCCCTGCGCAGACGCCGCCGAAGCTACCATCAGGAAATACGGAATCTCAATGGCCAGCCCCCGATCAGACAGCGGTACTTCAGACCTCACTGTCGAGGTTGAGGACCTCATCGCCAAGTTCGTCGGCAAGCCAGCTTCAATGGTCTTCTCCATGGGTTTCGTTACGAACGCTACCACATTCCCCACCATTGTTGGAAAGGGCTGCCTCATGATCTCCGACGAACTCAACCACTCTTCCATCCGATTCGGCGCCCGTCTCTCCGGTGCCATGGTCACAATGTTCAAGCACAACGACATGCGCGACCTCGAGCGCAAGCTCCGTGAAGCCATCTCGCAAGGTCAGCCCCGCACCCACCGCCCCTGGAAGAAGATCTTGGTCGCCGTCGAGGGTCTCTACTCCATGGAGGGTACCATGTGCAACCTCCCCGGTATCATCAGCCTGAAGCACAAGTACAAGTTCAACCTCTTCGTCGACGAAGCCCACTCTGTCGGTGGTGTTGGTCCTCGCGGACGTGGTGTATGCGACTACTTTGGCATCGACCCCTCGGAAGTTGACATCCTCATGGGTACATTGACGAAATCCTTCGGTGCTAACGGTGGTTACATCGCCGCTGAGAAGCCCATCATCGACAAGCTCCGCACCTCCAACGCCGCCATGCTCTTCGCCGAGTCACCTGCACCACCCGTCCTCATGCAAATCTCCTCCGCCCTCCGTATCATCGACGGTTCCATTGTCCCCGGCCAAGGTGAAGAGCGCCTCCAGCGTCTCTGCTTCAACTCGCGCTACCTCCGTCTCGGTTTGAAGCGCCTCGGCTTCATCGTCTACGGCCACGACGACTCCCCCATCATCCCCGTCATGCTGTACAACCCCGCCAAGATGCCCGCCTTCTCCCACGAGATGCTCAAGCGCAAGATCTCCGTCGTCGTCGTCGGTTACCCAGCCACCCCTCTCGTCTCATCACGCGCCCGCTTCTGCGTCAGCGCCGCGCACACCAAGGACGATCTCGACCGTATGCTCACGGCTTGCGACCAGGTTGGCGAGCTCCTCCAACTCAAGTTCAGCAGTGGTGTTGCTGGCGGTGCGGAACCGGAGGACCTTCTCGAGATGAGCAAGGCTGCGGACGACAACAAGGAGACTATGCCTAAGCCCCCCAGGTGGAGGATCGAGGATGTGCTCAAGAGGACTGTTGATGATGTTCAAGGGACGCTGCGGTAGAAGAATCACATGTTTATATATGTCCTACGCAGCATCTTTCCTTGTATCATCTTTTCATCAACGCTTCTTGTCATCCCGACCACACTTACTGGTTTCACGACGTTATTCAGCAAACTTTTGGAGCATTTTGGCGTCCCCCGTTGTCGTGCGCGTTGGCCTTGTTCTGGCGCGTGTTTGCTTGCTTGTATCATAACTCTTTCTCGATTCAATACCCTCGCTGTTGGCTTTTTTACACTATTAAACTTTTTTTATGTCTGCATGGCATCGCACTTTTTTTCTGGAGATGTGATGATGTTTTGCGTTTGATGGACATGATTGTTTGTCGTCGCTCTTGTTCTTGTTTATGATTGTGAATATGCATTTTGAAGTCGTGGTGAGTAGGTTGTTGAAGTGGGTAGGAGTTGGTAATGGTAATGTGGTGGATGAGTGATTGGTGAAGGTAGAGGATAGAGGGTAGATGGTAGATATGTATATAGATTAGATGGTCTATAGACATATAGTGGATACTGTAGGGCGATGAATGTTGTGATAACACTAGACTACAATCATCGCCCTCCAGTATCCACCATATGTCCATAGACCATCTAATCTGGATACTGGAGGGCGATATAAGAGATAGCGGCACCGGGGATAGTGAAAGACAATAAACGTTATGATGAGCACACACCTCTTTCCTTAGTTTGAACGTTGTCACACTTGGCTTTTGCACAAGACTATGCCTTTTGTCTTTTTTGAGATGTGACACGTTTGATATGCTAATTTGTCTACATTGCCTCGTTTGCTCTTCTTCTGCGTTTGCTTGGTTGGATGTTGGATGTAAGATGACGTACACAAGGTGAAAAGCATAGAACAGCTGTTCGTAATGGGTAGGGAGGTGGTTGGCTGCAAAGCTGGAGGAAATACATGATAAGGCTGTTTCACGGACAGAAGATGATCTAAGTTGGGTTTGATTATGTTCGGTATAGAGGTTGTGGGACAACTTGGTGTAGTAGTTGGTAGAGATACAGAAGATCACGTCGGTAATGTGTCGAGTAGTCACAACGGAAACCTAATCTGAGCGGAAGTGTAATGAAATGAACATGAATGAGGCGAAAAGAGATGTCTAAGTCAGGAAGAAGATTTTCCCAAGACCAATCCTACTCTATCAAGTAAAATCACGCTCAAAGATCACGGCATCACCAAAATATGAAAAAGGTTTCCAGGTATCATAACTGCGATTCAACAATCAAACTATATACAACTCAAAGCCGTTCTCGTAAACATTTCATACCACATCATCCAATACCATCATCCATCGCTAGGCAAAAAGCAAACTCACATCCAAGCGTTTAACCGCGGGTAAGAGTAAGACCGTAAGCAGACAGAATCTCGTTGACAGGCTGGAAGTAAGTGACACCTCCGCTGGAGCAGTCACCAGAGCCACCGGAAGTGACACCCTGGGCCTGGGCACCGCTGTACCAGGAGCCGCCAGAGTCACCGGGCTCAGCGCAGACGTTGGTCTGAGTAAGGCCAGTGACACGGCCCTCAGCGTAGGAGACGGTGGCGCCGAGAGCGCGGATGGTGCCGCAGAAGACACCGGTGGTGGAACCGGAGCGGCAGACGCTGCCACCGGTGGCGGTGGCGGTGCTGCCGGAGACGGGGAGGGTGCTGCCGGCGTAGTTGTTGATGCGGCCCTGGTACGTGTTGCCAGAGGTGCCGCGGATGTACGAGTAGTCGTTGCCGGGGAAGCTGGAGCCAGCGAAAGTACCGATGGTGGCACCGGCGCTGGTGGAGGCAGTGTTGCCAGTGGTACCGCAGTGGCCGGCGGAGACGAATCCACCGGTGACGGAGAAACCGACGGAGCAGCGGCCGGCACGGTTGATGTAGTAGGCGTCACCACCGCGGATGGTAGCGAAGGTGGTGGGCATGGCGGCAACGGTCTTGACCTCGTACTCGGAGTCGGCGAGACCAACCTTCTTGGCGAGGTCGGCAGCGGAGTCGGTGCTGTCGGCGAGAGCCTCAAAGACGAGCTTGTTGGAGGCAACGTCGACGTAGTAGGCGGCGATGCCAGACTCGGAGCGCTTGGCGGACTCGATGTCCATGTTGTCAAGAGCAGCCTTGGCCGCCTCAAGCTTGGAGAGAGGGACGGAGACGAGGAGGGGCTTAGCACCGGCGGCCTCGACCTCAGAGGCGGAGGCCTCGTCGGTGACGGCAACGGTGAGGTCACCGTCAACGAGGTAGGCACCACCGAAGGAGGCACCGGTGGAGGTACGGAGCTGCTCGATGACATCGGTGGCCTTGAGCTCGCGGGCAACACGGGCGTGGGCCTGCTCGGCATCAAGTCCAAGGTCGCGCTTCATGGCAGCGAGGATGTCGGGGTGCAGGCTGTTGGCAGCAGTGGTAGGGGCACCGTAGACGATGGGCAGGAAGACTGCCACGGCAGCGAGGAAGTTGGTGAGAACCATGGTGAAGATACCGAACGTTTGATGTTATAGAGGCGAGAGCGAAGGTAGTAGAGTGAGTGACACTGATGAGAGTGATGATTTGAAAACGACGGGAATACCCTCCTATACTTATACTTCTTCGTCCACCTCTGGCGTCGTGACTTGCATCATGTCTTCGTCCGTTGCTGTACAAGATAGAGCCCTAGCTCGCATACACGGCTACGAACTGCCTCCTTCCTCATCCGCTACGTGGTGTGGTCCCACGTGCTTGCAGTATCAGAAAGGTAGTCTCCAAAAGGCACCTCACAAGAGCTGTAAATTGGATCGACCGCTAACCAGAATATCTCCTTCCTCTTCCGCTGCAAGGCATGTTTACCCCGGGGTGCTACGTTTCAAGAGTATCGGAAAGGTAAACCCCATAGGGCACCTCACAAGACATTGCCCCCACGGTGTTACACCCAAACAGGCACCTGACAAGAGATTCGCCCCTGGAGGCCATCGAGCTATCGATGTAGCAGCTCTTAACACCAAAGTTAACGGTCTGCAAGCACCCCTACGCTATCCAGGTACGCGAATCCGTTCAGGAAGGAGGTTGAGATACGACAGAGATCCGGTAGGGGTAGATAAGCGAGTTGGTCGGATAATGTGCCAGCCTTAGGGAATAACCCCGCACGGGCATATCCGTTCATGCAGAAGCCATACACACCTCTTTACCATACCTTCCTGATTCATCATTTGTCCCGCTGCCAAGAGCCAAGACCTTTATCTTCTAATATCGAGGGGCGCTTAGCAGATAGGAGCTTTTGCGATGGCTCTCTTTATTCGCCGACTTCCTTGTAGTGCCGGTAGTTTGGCGTTCTACCCTCTTGGCGAGCTCGGGAATTGCAAGGGCATAGTCCACCTATTCTGGTGTTTGTTCGTAGTCCAGGTAAATGGCCAGTAGATATGCGTGCTAATCGTGGTGATCGTCACTGGCAGCTCCCCAGGGTTGAACTTGTGAGCGTAGCGACAGTGTCTAGACTCGTAGAAAGTCCCTATGAGTCAGGGAACTTTGCCGGTTCGTCGCTGATCAAGAAGGGTCCAGCTGCTTCTAAGCGATCATTCCTCGTGATGTTTACCATTGGTAAATACGCGGTGGTAAAGTTCAGTTGGCTCCAGTGCCGCTCGTCGAATACTAATCAACCCAGAATCCTGCTGCAAGAGAACCACAACTTCCTGCACACATGTGCTGGCGCTGTTCGGTTATGCTGTATGGACGTTGTTTTTCCGTGTTACTAGTATCCGCAGCAGTAGTGAAGGATCAGAAGGGAGGGTCGCTCCGAGCGGGTCCTACACCCTCCTCCTGCCGGTACTCGTATTAGAATGCAAGCTTCCAATCAGCGCGAGGCGTTGGCAAGTATTCGTCACTGCGACCTCGGAAAACTAGATGCATGAGGGATAGCATACATATTGCCACAACCGCTCGTAGCGTCCTCATGCCCAGCCGTTTGCCGTGCCTGAACCAAGCACGGCTGGTACCTGGCTGCAAGCGTGGTGGCTGCAAGCGTGACCCCGTATTGCGCCATCGTTCTACAAGCCGAGGTGAATTCGCTGCGCACGCAGGTATGATGAAGTCAACGGCGCCTGCACCGTGTTCGAAGTTGAGTCGAGTGGCAAGATGTTATGCTGCTGTATCCGCATTTGTGAAGTGGCTGATGAGACGTGATGTGTGAGTACCTGCGGGTGCAGAGGTGATGGACGGAGGGGCAGACGTGGCCGACGCCGGCGAACATCATTTCCACTAGCGCAACGCTAAAACGCACGACGTTCCAGACAGGAAGGAGCTATACGTTGATGTCATGCGGACATGAGACAGGTGCACTTCATTCAAGAAAAAGCATATACCAGGAGTGTAGACTACATCACGATAGAAGCATGCAAAGTAGGTAAGCTGACGTCGATGTAGGCTCCTGGGTGTTCAGTTTTTCTGGTTAGCGTGGACGGGTTCTGAGTGACATCGCATAGCTGCATTGCACCCGGCCATTCTATAAGATACAACTCGGGCTCACAACGCCACCCTGAAGACATCGCAAGTCCCTATAATGCACAAGCAAAATCGTCCCAAAGCGCCGCTTTCCTCTTGTCGTCGGCCGCCAAATCCTCACACTTAGATGCGGAACCTTTACAAAACAGATCGAAGGTGAACGGAAAAGCAGAGTACCAGCATGAGCACATGTTACCCAATTTTTCCCTCTCGGTGATGTCAACAGGCGACTCTGTCTTTGATGTACCCTCGATGGATGTTTTGATATGCCAGTGGCTAGTGTCATTGTAATTCGCACACTTGAGATCACCGAGAGCAGTGTAATCTGTGAGCCAGGGAAGTTTATCCTCTCGCTCATCCGGTGTGACGTAGACGCCGTAGAGGCGGTCGTTGAGCTTGAGCACGCCACCACGTCTTTTGGTGGCGTCGGCATCGCACTGGGTTGATTAGTAGCTGGACTGATAGTGCCATGGGAATGCACCAGTGTCTTACATTACGTATGATATCCTTATAAGTCAAGCGACAGTGATCGACTTTGTCGTCGTCCGTAGCTCCTTCAAAAAAGTGCCAAGTGGTTCGAGCTTGTATGAACAACGCAGGATCAGCGACCGCAAAGAATCCAACATGCGAGTCAGCGTTTGTTTTTGTGAGTTTGTACGCCCTACTTGCGTTACGGAAGTCCGATGTATCGCGCACAGATGGTGGAATTGGGGTCGTCTTGTCCCAGTGCTTGATGATGTCTTCGCAGAACTGTTGGGCAAAGCCAACTGCCTCCTCTCCGTCGAATTCCTTCGCATTTGGGTACTGGGTATGGCCTTTACCGAAGCAAGTACGGTCGGACGTTGCATCCGTATTGAGTAGTTGGTCTTTGTGGGCGTTTACAAAGGTACCGATCCATGAGTCCTCCTTGCCCCTTACGGACTCGTCTGGGAGTTCTCTGTAATACGGGGCGCTTAGTATATCGGCCTTTCGTTCTTCATCAAGCATAGTCCCAATATCGAAATCATTTTTATTGGGTTGTAGTAGAGAAGCGTCGTAGTTTGGCTGTGAAAGTCCGCGCCAGTGGAACCAGCCTTTTACTTGGATTTGGGCAGATTCTTCGTTATTGAAAGGAACGACCATTTTGCCGAAAGATGGATCATTATCAATTCTGGGGAAGTAAGGAACTGTGCCGCCGATAGCCTGCGATACATAGTTGGATAGGGCAAAAAGAGCATAGTTGTCCGCTAGAAATGATCAGCTTGACAGGTATTTATGCAGGATATGATGAACATGCCGTTCAACGCTCCCCAGTCGTTAGAGCTGTCGTGAACTCGAGCCAAAACCTTGGCGCAAAGTACTCCGTAGCAAGCTGACCACGACTCCTTGACTCCGCCAGGAGAATCTTGCCATAGATTGACCCAAAGGTCTGAGATGGGTCGTTTTAGTTCTTTCGATGTAGGAAGAAACTGGACCAGCATGCGCAGCAAGGTAGTAGCTGATCGATGTCAGTGACCTAGCGGCAAGTGTACAATGATTGAGTTACTCGCCTCGATTGTCGTGATAGTACCCTGAATTGTATCGAGCCGTAAGATTAGTGGGGGAATTGATACCCATCTGAACCCTATGGTTCAGTGGAGGGAGTCCGAAGTACTCGCGACAGATTACAAGCCCCGGTTGTTGACCTTGCGTGCCGTCCCTCTTTTGTGTGTCAACCACTGTCTTGGCAATGCCAGGAAAGTTGGTGCGGGCGTCACACGGAGCTGAGCCGTCGAAGTTGCACCCCACCGAAATTGGCTCTGAAAGTTGCAGCACGCCTGGAAAAACACTCTTGACGACTGGGATGTGTTCGACTGAGCTTTTGCCAAAATACAGCCAAAAGTTTGGGTTGTCCGTGTAGGCTATTTGGCTTTTGACCGTGACGTTGGCCATATCCATAACATCTTTCAAATCGTTGTCAAGCATGTCTCGATGCTCAGCCTTGCATGAATCATCAAAGGAGATTATGGACTCGGCAGTTGATGGCAGCGCTGATACCGAGGGCTGAGGGCCTGTTTGTGCGAGAGTCTGGGAAGGTGATTGTGAATCTGCTTGGGAGGACGCTTGTAAGCTAGCCTGAGAAGCAGCGGAGGCTACCTGAGAAGCCATCGAGGCAGTCTGAGAAACTGCAGAGGCCATTTGTGAAGAACTTTGCGCGGCGCCATCCGCTATGAGAGAGAGGATCAAGAAGATCGTAAGGATTAGACCATTCGGTCTTAACACTGACGTGGCTAACGAGCGGACTTTCTTGATGGCGTTGAACATGTTGCAGAACGAGCGGTAAGAGATGACTAAATGTAGAGTGGCAGGGCACTAGATATGATTTGCAGGTAAAGCAAAGATGTGAAGTAATGTTGGCTGTGTGGTATTCGCGTGATGGTGTCTATCGAAGAGAGATTGTAGGAAGGAAGGAGAGAACTGCGATGCGAGATCTTATACTCACCGATGACTGTTGCGTAGGACGTGGAAGTATGCTTTCTGTCATAGCAGAGTCGTTATGACTAGACGTTGGGATTGAGTGACTGGCCGGTAGTTCAAGATCTGGTTTAGTGAGAGTTGGGATGTTTCGCGGTTCGTGTCATTATCCGGACCGCATAAGATGGAATGTAATCCAGCGTCGTGTAGATAAAGACTCTTATACTCCATACATGTGCATCCCTAGCATCTCATCCCACCGCCTAGGCTACCCACTAATGCACCGCATGGCCGCCACAGCACCCATGGCAGCGCCTTGCTGCTTCCAAACATCTGCGCAAGACTTCCCCGGTTCCTTACAGACCATAGCCGCACCCATGGGGTTGCTACCAAACCAACACGTACAGAGCCGCCCCGTACGTTCGCTATCATTGATATCGATCCAGGGTGCGACCCGCCATGCACTCGTGGCATTGTAATCCGTGCATTTGGATTCTAAGGTACGTGGTATGTCCCAGTGGGCTGATGGAGGCGTCATAGCGCCTACGGCGAAGATCTGCAAGTGCGTCAATAATGGTTCTTAAGTGTGACTCTCGAGGATTCATCATAGCATTATCTTTCGGTCAAATCCAACGGAACAAAACGCACCATGTCGTTGATTTTGAGATAGCCACCATATTTGTCGTCACTGTCTCCTCCATCGCACTAGGTTTGTTAGTATTGGACGCAAGCATTTGTGGAGATTAGCAACCAACATGTGTAATGAGGTCGTTGTATGTTGCTATGCAATGCGAAGCTTTCTCGTCAGATTGTATTCCTTCGAAATATACAGATAAGTTCTTCCCTGTCATGAAGCTATCAGGGCCTGGGGAGACATAGTAAACCAGATCCTTTGTACCATCCGGTAGTGGTGTATACAACTCGACTTCCTTATCGATTTGGAAGATGCGCGGATGTAGAGGCTTGCCAGCGAGCATGTAGTCGTTGACTTTGTTCTTGCAAAAGTTATCCAATTCACTCTGCACTTCGTCAAATGTAAAGGCTATGGCGTCCGGGAACGCGGCTTTATCTTCGCGATAACATGTGTATTCTTTTGATGCACCCAGGTTGGACATGCCGTGCTGTTTTGCTTCGTTGAATACCTTCAGGAACTTGTCACGAAGTGCTTTAAAACCGAATGTGGTGGCGCCAAAGGACCAGGGCGCATTCTCTAGATTAGCCTGAGATTCTTTGGGAAGTTGGTCCTTAAAGTCCAAAATATCTGTCTTCTGGTATCGCTCGACGTCGTAATACCACTGGGAGTCACTCTCTGCGCTGAATTCCGGAGTTGCCTGGAAGGTCTCGATATCTCCCGAAGCAAAAGGCTGAATGATGGGATTCGGATCATCTTCGAGACGAGGAAGCCATGGAAAGTTGGATGCTCCAAGATTTTTGGATTCTCCAAGTTGACGAGAAACGTACTTCTGCAACGCAAAAAGAGCATAGTTATCGGCTATACCCGTCAGCATCGGGTAAGAGTTCTTGTTGTTGTCAAATGCATACCATTAAGAATACTCCATGTTTCACTGTCGGCCAACTGAGCTAGAAGCTTAGTGCAATATACACCATAGCAAGCTGTCCATTTGCTCGCCCCACCCGCATATCGCATGTACACCCACATGTTGGAGATATGCCGGTTCCAGCCCTCTCGCTGTGGGAGATAGTAGAGCAAAGCTCGGAAGAGTGCGGAAGCTATTAGTAGATTAGTATGAGGTACATGTGGATATGCTCGAGATGGCATTCCCATACCTTGGTTCTCATGATAAGAGCCCATATTGAACCGGCGCGTCCAGTCGACTGCATCGCTCAGGCCCATCTGTACTGCCTCATTCAGAGGAGGGAATCGGAAGTACTCCCAACAAAAGTAGAGATTAGGTTTGAGGTCCACCCGGGGGCCTTCGCTGCCTATGCCGCCATACACGTGTTTACTTTGACATGCCGCTGTCTCGTTCTTGATGTCGCAAACCGCATTGATCTTCCAAGCAGCACTCACGGTTGCGCTTGAATAGTCCTTAAACACGCTCTCGACTGTGCTAGCATTCGGAATAGCGCTGGTACCAAGATTCTCCACGAAGGGTAGGTCTTGTCCAAGATTGGCATTTGACCAATCCAGCATTCCATAGAAGGCCAAAATGCCAGTTCCGACAAAGGCGGTTTTGATGATGTTCTTCTGATCGGGGTCACAAGTATTGCCGATCACGAAATTCTTGTCCGCGTCGACGTTGGGGACTACAATAGGCGCCGCGGAGGCAGCTTGTGAATTTGTCGGAGTAGTGCTTGGCGACGCGGCCTGAGAGATAGCTTGAGTGGTCTGAGAGGCGACCTGAGAAGGCTGGGAAGTAGCCTGAGAGGTCTGAGATGTAACCAGTGAAGTCTGAGAGGCGGCCTGCGAAGCCTGATAGGAGGCCTGCACAGAAGCCTGTGATGCGCTTGGTGATGTGTCGGTACCAGCCTGAGCCGAGCTTTGAGCAGCAGTTCCGGCGATTAGAGAAAGGATCAAGAAGAGCGTGAAGACTACACTGTTCAGTGGGATGATAGCCATACTGGAGCTGCGAACGTCCTTGCCGGCGTGAAAGATCGAAGTCTGAGTGGCCGGCAATAGTGACCGTAGCTCGGTAGTGTGCGATAGGCCGTGTGGGTGTGCAAGCGTGTATGGCGCGTTGTTGCGTAGTCAATCGATGTATAGTAGTGTTCATATGAGAGAGATTGTAGGAAGAAAAGAAGGAGAATGCATTGCATAATCTTGTACTCAGCGATGACTACTGCAAAAGACGTGGCAGTGTAACTTTGGTCATATACCGGAGTCATTATGACTAAATTTCATCAGCCGAATGACTGTCTGTTGCTTCGGCCATGATTCATATATCCCATCTGTTCCAAGACGCGTCGATGTTCCGCAGACGGGCATGTTCATCAGGACCCGTGAAGATTGAGTCGATTGCTCGCACGCAAAGTGCTCTGATAGCCTTTCGGTCTAAGTGGAAATGCTGCGCTGCGAGGTAGTACTCTTGCGAGAGAGGGCTGCAAAAGACACCTACATCATCCGTCTGCCGGGTATTAGTCATCACACGGAACACACAGTTTCCAGAGCTGAACGTACGCTCAGAGCGACGGGAACACTGCTGTGTCGCCACACTCCAAAGTGGTGGTCCGAGTAAGTGCCCGTGATCATCTTGGCATGGACGTTACAGCTGAGGCACAGCTCAACGCCGATTCCGTGCTGCTCGATAGTCTTCTTAAACTCATCCGTCACATGTATGACATGACCAAGTCTGTCAGGTTGCCATGACAGGAGAGTTTGCAACTCTAAATCCGAGGAAGAGTTTTCGCTCTCGGCAAAGTGCAGCGTGATCTTCAGTCCGGCAGCCTTTGCCCGAGCGAAGCTATCGCCGAAGATGCGAATGTCACCTTTCGCTGGGTCGCCGCATAGGTCGACACCAACAACGCCGGCGGACTGATACTTGATGGCAAGATCGACGACTTCTTCCGCGTCTGCGATGTTGTTGCGACGGTCGATTGACAGTATGAGGAAAGCTCGCATGGTGTTGTTAGCATCGTCGTTATGGGCATTGAGTATGTCCAAAACGGTCTTCACGTAATCATCCTTGGTTACGCCCTCTCCAAGGATCGCTCTCGGGGTCGTTCGAAGCTCAACGTATACCACCCCATCATCCTGGAAGTCTTGCAACACAGCCCTGGTGGAGTACCTAGATTGATCAACCGCAGCTCACCATATACTTCCATGTCGACAGACATACTGAATGCTCGGCAAATCACCGCAAAGGCGATAGATGTATGACGAAAACAGCGGGAAGAACCTAATCTAGCTGTCAGACGTCTGCTAGTATTTCGCGTGGTGAGCCAGTTGTTTGGGACGACCGAGCGGGTAGCGATCATTTGTCAGGAGAATATTGGCCGCGAAATCGCTTGCGCGATCGTCTTGGCCCATGTATTCCCAACGGCACGCCGGTGTTACAGCGAGAATTCCGAACGACGAGCAAATCGAGCTAGGCCTACGTTTTGATATCGTAGTCGACCTTGCCCGCGGGTATGGCGACCAAAGGGTCCTCGAGGTCGAAGTCAGGCTGCCGTGCTTTCTTTGTCTCCCATATGGCGTGCAGGCAGTCGCGACTGATGCTACCGGTTAAGTGGGCATGAAGCTGAGTCGCGTCATTAGCAGCAGCGAACGGAAGTCTGAGCGTCCTTGGCGCGATGACTAGGGACCGAGGAGGCTGGAGCAGTACCTCAATCTTGGGCAGGCCCTTGGTGAAGGCAGCGTCGACGGGCAGGTCGTGTGCAGTCGCGATGGGGAGTGCAGCCATGCTGGGGAACACGGCGGTATTGGTGGCGTGGGGATGGTTCTCGAAGCGATAATGGAAAGGTGAATAGACTTCAGGAGGAGGCCTGGGGGGTATAGCGGCGGACGCGGGTCATAGTGGCAGCCGAGGCTGCTCGCTGCTCATTCGTCCGTCGCCTAAAGGAGGAGGTGCGCTGCAGGAGATTGCAGCGCGCGCCTTCTTCGTCAAGGTCTGGACAGGAGCAGAGCATAGCAACACCACGTTGACGCCATCAGCAGTGCAAACACCCGACCCGACAGCACGCAGGGCTCCTTCACGTTACCGCCCCTTCACATCGCTCACGTGTCACGGCAGGTGTTTGCAGTGGGCATCTTCGCGACAGACTGGCGGAGCACCGCCCTTTGATCTCCAGCGCTCGCTGCTCGGCTAGGCCAAGCTAAGCTCACCCCGGGCCGCTCCTGTACCTCACTCATCTCCAAGCACTCACCCTTCCATCCTCACGCCCCCACGACCGTTTGCCAGCCGCCGCTCCCTCTGCGCAAGCAATTGATTCTGCTCTGCGCGCGTCTAGCCATTGCTGCCGCCTGTCCATCGCTCCTTCCGCCGCTCTCTCTCGCTCCCGGCTGCCGCGCTCCCTAGGAGGCCCCTGGATTCGCCTGCCTCGCCGTTTCGCGCCGCTCGCGACAACACCCTCACCACCAGCACACCACTAATATATGGCCGATATGAATCAAGAAACGATCCAGCAGAAGATCCAGCTCGCCCGCCGCGACGCTGAGGCGCTCAAGGACAGGATAAAGCGCAAGAAGGATGAGCTCGCTGACACGACTCGTATGTTCTTTTTCCAGCCGGCGTGCTCACCGCATCGGAACCTCGTAGACGGCTAACACAAGAGCGCAGTTCGCGATGTCGCCAGAGACCGTGTCGAGGCTCTGCCGCGCCTCACCATGAAGACGAAGCGCACCCTCAAGGGCCATCTGGCTAAAATCTACGCCATGCACTGGTCCACCGACCGCAGACATCTCGTCTCCGCCTCGCAGGACGGAAAGCTCATCATTTGGGACGCCTACACGACCAACAAGGTCCACGCCATTCCTCTGCGATCGTCCTGGGTCATGACGTGCGCCTACTCCCCGTCCGGCAACTACGTCGCCTGTGGTGGTCTCGATAACATCTGCTCCATTTACAACCTGTCGGCGCGGGAAGGCCCAACACGCGTGGCACGCGAGCTGTCTGGCCACTCGGGCTACCTCAGTTGCTGCAGATTCATCAGTGATAAGCGCATCCTTACATCATCCGGTGACATGACCTGTGTGTTGTGGGATCTGGAGACTGGCTCCAAGGTGCACGAATTTGCCGACCATCTCGGTGATGTAATGAGCTTGAGCATCAACCCGCTCGACCACAACCAATTTGTCTCCGGTGCTTGCGACGCCTTCGCGAAGCTCTGGGACATCAGACAGCAGAAGTGCGTGCAGACCTTTGCCGCGCACGACTCTGACATCAACGCCATCCAATTCTTCCCCAACGGAAATGCCTTCGGTACCGGTTCCGACGATGCCTCCTGCCGTCTGTTCGACATCCGCGCCGACCGCGAGCTTGCATCATACCAGGTACGCCCGCTGACATATCTGGCACTCTTGGCATTTGGATTACTAATGTCTGCCATAGATTCCTGAGCCCGTCTGCGGTATCACATCCGTAGCCTTCTCTGTCTCCGGAAGACTGCTATTTGCTGGTTACGACGACTTCGAGTGCAAGGTAAGCAGTCAGCGCAGCCCCCACAGGTTCCACAGTCTAATAATATCCAGGTTTGGGACGTACTCCGCGGCGAACGCGTAGGCACATTGCAAGGACACGACAACCGCGTCAGCTGTCTCGGCGTTAGCAACGACGCGCTCAGTCTATGCACTGGTTCATGGGACTCAATGGTAGGTGCTCTCGTGCGCCCGTCTGCATCACACAACTGACTTGGCATAGCTGCGCATTTGGGCATAAGTGCCGTCAGCCTCCCCAACTTCCACGACGCCATGTAACGACGCCAATTCGAACGTGTGCGCCTTACCGTAATATTGGCAAACTACAACCTACGACAGCGATCTCCGCAACTCCTGGCATACCATACCCCTGCTGCATCTTATCAACCAGGAGACTGAGCGCTGCCATACTCTAAGAATATAATACTCGCACCTGTTGGAATCGTCGATGTGGCTACGGTGCCGACTGATGTCCCGGCGCCCGGAATCTTTTTGTGCTCAAACTACTTTTTCTTTTCATACCACTGTTCTATTCCTTTCTCGACGGTGCGAGCATACTGCTCACACTCGTCTTCATGTCCGGGCCGGCTGTTCTACGTACATGAGTAGCACCTATCTACATCAACCTTCGACATAGTCTTCTCCTTGCGTTCTGCCTGATCATTAAAAGCGACCGATTGTACTTGCACTTGCGTGGGAAGAGATGGGGCTGTGCAAGACGGGGAGCTTCATTACTGTATGTTTCGGATTCTACTACGTGCAAATGGTTTTGGAGAATCCATGGATGAGGGGGACTGAATGGACGGATCATGGCTTTCTGGCGCATGGGCTTTCAATGTGTACGATTTGATTGGGTTGTGAAGGATGAGTCGGTAGTCAGCGAGTTTCTATATACCTCTTTTAAGTTTATCGAACGCTTTTGCATGATGTTAAGATGACTGATATTGCCTTTTCCATGAACCTTGGAACGTCTCGAGCATTCCAAGGTTTGAGCGCGCTCAGTCCAGGTCAGCTCGTGAAAGAAGTAATCAATGTCAACGTGCCTTCTAGACCTTGTCGCAGCTGTTGTTCGGCGCTCTCAGCGGTTACTGTAGCCTCAGCGGTAGAAGTTACTTTTCGCATTCTGGCCTAGGCCATTGTGCGAGGCATTAACAGCTCCAAGGTGATTGCACCACCTGGGATGATACCCGCTCGCGAATCTAGTGGCGCGCACACCGTTATGCATATGACTAGGTTGCCCAGGGGATCCCAATTGCCCATCCGGACGTCACTCCGGGACAAGCAGTGACAAGCCGGAGTATCAGCGATCAGAGCTTATTGCGGTGATGGTAGCGTGACCGTACTTTAGGCGTTCGTCGGGCAGGGCTGATAGATTATGGTTGTGATCTTCATGGATGACAGCAGAGCGACCGAGCAGAAGACGCAGGAGCCACGTCGTATTTTACTTTCACCCGGGCGGTTATGCAACGTCTTTCTATTTTCGAAGAGAAATCAATGTATCGAACCATCGTCTTTGGCATTAACGTGCCTCAGCTAATGCCCGCAATCTTAGGCTGCATGGCAACTGGACCCTGGAATCGACAAAAGGAAGCGCCTCAGCCGATGCAGGAGTCGATCGGAGAATAGGAACGCGATGGATGGCATTAATGCTTCTAGAAGCGAGCACAGAAGGATTCCATTGCATGTGCACCGGGGGACTCGCATCCGGGATGTGGCCGGGACGAGAATATCAAACAAGACCGAAAGAGAGATCCCTCGGCCCCTTTTGGTCGGCGGTGCCATGGAACTCTGGTGCTGCATGACAGTTGGTGCCTCGAGGAGATTGAAACATCGAGAGCGCATGAGAGGGTTAGCAGAGGCGTAAGGTCATTGTGACGTGTAGCCTCCAAACAGCAGCGAGGATAGGGCAGGTTGATGCTGCGACAGACGTGTCGAGGAGGCGTGTAGCAAGATAGTTCGGCATGGTGTTTCAGCAGTCGTCAGGCTTTCACGCGGCGCCCCAAGCCATTGCGCGCCACCCGCGGGTCCTCGATTGGGCGGTGTACAGGCGGGTGAGCGTGTTTCGCACTCGAGCATCCTGTTTCATAAGGCCGACATGCCTTTGCGCTTCGCCAATGGAGTGCGATGCGGCCCCGTGCGGGCGTCTAATGCATCGTGAAATCGGCCGGTCAGCATCAGCCCTAAAACAGCACCTACCAAGCACACCCCTACACACCGTACCGCCTCGACCACGTTATCCACGTACGCACGTTGGAATCCTCGAGGGAATTCTCCCGTGCGCGTCCAATTGCATCGCTGAAACCCCAGCGCGTACTCGAAAATAGCCCTGCAAGCACGCGCGCCAAGGCCTGTCATCTAGCGGAGCACCATCCCAGACGACCGACCCCAACCTTGCAACGACTCCCTTTCCTTCTGCCCACCACAGACCAACGCGTCACCAGACACCGGGACCTGTACACGGACTCTGCAAACAGCTGACGCTGACCGTCCCCCTTCTCCACACATATATCAGTCCGGCGCCCGTCATTCGGGTCCCGCTCTTCTTTTTCTTCCGTCATGACTACAGCCGCTCAAGACGAATTCAACGAACTGATCCGAGACAAGGACCGCGAAGACCGCCACCCCGAAGACCGACACAACGACTCCGACCTCTCCGACCCGGAATCCCCTGGTGCCGCCGACGACTACCTCGAGAAGATCGATACCGACGACGAGCTCGACATCCCAGCCGACATGAGGGCGAATTACTACATGCCCAACCTGCGCTCAGAGGCCAACACGGGGCCCAAGGGTGTCATTGCTGACGCCCAGGCGTTTGAGCAGGCCAAGAAGCAAGCACGCCGATTCACATGGAAGAAGAACGCCGCGCCCGCACAGTACAATGTCAATGCCTATCACGACGAGAAGACATCGAGCAGTGATGACGAGGTCGACGAGGGCTTCATGCGCCAATGGCGTGAGGCGAGGTTGAAGGAACTGCAGAATGTTGGTGAGAGGATACGATCGAGGACCAACAGCCCTAGCCGGAGGATATATGGAAGCATGCCGTTGGTGGATGGTGTGGGTTATCTTGATGCTGTTGACAAGACGGCGTCGAGTACTGTCGTTGTCGTCTTCATCTACAACAGTGATGTATGTATACACATCACTCCATCCATTATCCAGCTCCTACTAACAGCACCATAGCCATTCGCCGAGGTATCACAAATGTTCGAGAAGGTCATGCACGACGTAGCAAAGCGCAACGACACCGTCCGCTTCGTCAAGATGTACAACGACGACGCCGAAATCGAGGACACCGGTGTTCCCGCTGTCCTAGCATACAAGGGTGGCGAGAAGTTCGCAGACCTGATACCGCTCGTTGAGTGTCTGCCCGATGATTCAGAGCTCAGCGCCGTCGCCCTCGAGACCGTCTTCAGACAGTGAGTCCTTTCCTCCATGCACAACCAACCTGCATCAAATGACTAACGATCATCAGAAAACGCATCCTCTGAACAGTATCTTCATACCCACCTGCACGAAACTCTCTTACCATCCCGCATCCGTGATACTCATCTCACGACTGCGCTACTCTCCCCACCGCCGTTTCCCGTCGGCGGTTCGTCGGCGCTATTATGTCATCGGATCACCCATCATCCGACCCTGGCAGTTTCACCACGACACCGCTGCACGTCGCCCTACCCCTCCTCATCTCACCCACATGATGACAGGGCAACCTCTACGACTAGTTTGCGCTCACACTACAACGTGTGCGTGCTCAGTCTCTTTGACATGGGGCTCGCGCACGTCGTCGCCGCACTAACGACCACTATTTCCTTACCGTCTTTCCTCATTTAGCGACGCATTCCTGTTTATACTTTGGCATTGGGATATTTGCATATTTGCAAAGGCGTCTTCACTACTTGACTACATGGTCATGTTTGGCGTTGTTAGGTTAGATGGATGTTGCCGCAGGGCTTTGTACTTGTTACGATACGAATAGTGTTGCGCCTGCTGTTGAGGGTGTGTTGGCGGATACCCAATTTGATATCAGTTCCTCGAGATATGCTCTCGACTTGTTACGCTACTTTCTTCAATCATGCATTCTTGATGTTCGCCTCGTGCTTTCCTTTCCTCGTTCCTTCCATGTTCAATCTTCGGCAAGTTTCTCGCTTGTGATCGGTTTGTCGCTCCTTCCCAATCTCGACTTGTTATGTCTCTCTGCAGTCCTGTATTCTTGATGTTCGTCTCGTGCCATCTATACTCTTTGGCAAGTTTCTCGCTTGTGGTTTATTTGTCGCTCCTTCCCGATCTCTTCACATTCATAATTGTCCTTGACTCAACGCTCACAACGATGCAGCGATCTTCTCCAGCTTGGAGATGCATGCGCAAACTACTTGTGCCGAAATGGAAGCGCTGCTGTGCCACACGGGCGATTCGACGGGTTGGCGTCTAGTAAGCGCTCAACCTCTTATGTACGCTCCTGGGGTGATCATTACCCGCTGAACACTTAAGAACTGCTTATAAGTATGCAGCAGCGCAAGAAAGGGCTTGCCATGTTGCATCTCATTTCTTGTCCCCTAAGCATTCAATCATGCCTTCATTCATGTCATCATTCCGCAATCATTCCGCAAGCGGGAAAGCGCCCCCACCTACCTCTTCATCCAGACCCTCTTCTACACCGTCCTCGACTGGCAAAGCATCAGTCCCACTTCACAACCTTTGCGAGCGATGCCGCAAGTTCTCAAATGAGTGCAGCGCTCTGAATTGGCTTCAGAAACCTCGTGGTCAACCCGTCGCATCATGGCCCTTCTCGCGCTTGTGCACCGTTACTCAACTCTCTCAGTCAGCGCCATCTTGCCATTTTTGCAAGATGATGTTTGCGGAGTTGCAGCATGGAGCTGCACGCGGTATACGCCCTGCTGGTGATGAGGGTGTATACGCGTGTCCACAGACCGAGAGGAGCGGGACGGAAGTATTACTCCGAATGAGGCTTATTAAAGCTGAAACGAGAAGCGCGGATGACGGAAGAGGCTTTGCTATATTCAAGTTTCAGACTTTTGATAGTGAGTTCTGGCATGTCACGTTTTTTAACTTGTTGCTGACGGAGGCGGATAGATACCACCACAGGAGCGTTCAACAGCCACATCACAGCCAGAGAAGCACCCCTCCTCGCTCGCGATAACCTCCAAAGAGCTAAGCAGTGGCTGAATACCTGTCTTTCAGAACATACAACATGTCGCAAATTCCACAGCAGCACCGTCTCCAACCCCCACCAACGACCAACGCGCGTCCTGGAAATCACATCCACCAACATCCGGCTCCGCTGTAACATGCAAAACGAGAGATTCGATTACCTAGTGTTGAGCTACATGTGGGGCACAAATTATGAAGGACAACTCCGCCTACTCCAATCCAATCTCAACGCCTTCCAAGAAGAGATTCCACGGGCAAAACTCGAATCATCGGATGTATACAAAGAAGCCATCCGCGTGACTCTCGCACTCGGCTACCGCTATCTCTGGATAGACAGCCTAGCCATAATCCAAGACTCAGATGAGGACTGGACCTATGAAGCCCGCCGCATGGCCATAGTGTACGGCAACGCAACAGCCAACCTCGCTTTCCTCTTCCCACCTCACTCGCCCTCTGCGCCATCCAGTCGCGAAGACCCACGATCTTCGAATCCATGTATCCTCCGAGCTTCATCTTCGCATACAGCTGGGATATATATTGAGCACACGAAGTCCTCACTCCGCCTCGCCCTCGACACGGAGGAGGCGAGTAGAGACTGGCTCGCTCAACGCAACTGGCCGCTCTTCAATCGCGCATGGACGTTCCAGGAGTATCTTCTTGCGCCGCGAACGTTGCTGCTTGGGCATAAGAACCTCATGTGGCATTGCTCGGAGGGGTTCTGGGATGAACTACTTGGTCCGATTGCAGAACCACCGGTGACAGATCCTACAACGACGACGCTGCAAGTATCTTTGCACGGCAAAGACCGAGGGAAGTCTCGGTACTTCCCCAACACCATCAGAGAGATCAACACACTAGCAAAGACAAACAGTCTCTCCTCCCCAGCTATTCTCTCTTTCGCATTAGACTACCAAAACCTAGTCAACGAGTACCGCAGCCGCAGACTCTCTTTCTCCAAAGACCGCATCGTAGCTTTTGCAGGCGTAGCGCGTGCGTTCTCCAACCTAGGCCAACTCACCTACCTAGCCGGCCTGTGGAAAGAAATACTACCAATAACCATGCTATGGTACGTCGACAAGAAAGCTAAATGGCTTGTCCGCCCCGAGAACGGCTTACCAAACGGCGAGGTGAAAGATTCAGTGTGGACGACGGAGATTGTGGAAGGTGTAGTGGAAACCACATCACCACTCCCAAGTTGGTCGTGGTTCTCAGTACCAATATTGAAGTACTACCAACTCTTCCACCTCTTCAGCGACGACGAACTAGCCGTCCGGTGTAAGAACGATTCCGAACCTCATCTCGTCCGCTGGACCGACATGTTCTTCGCCGAAACCAAGGGCTTCAAGTTCGCTGGACACGCGCAAGATCGCATATCTGAATCTAGCCCCTTTGACTTCTCCGGCTTGCAAGTCACACTTGCTACGTTGGTTCTTCCTGTAAAAGCGGATTGGCCCGCTGATCTAGCAGCGTAGATGAAGCGGTTGCAAGACCATTCGCCACTGTCTTCTCACCGCGGGTTTAGTTGGGAACCGATTCTGGAGTATTACCCTGATGATCCGGCGGGACGGGCGTCGCCACCTCGTAACGCGGTTTACGCGCTGATGGTGGAGTGTCAGGTTGTGAGAACTGCGGGGAAGAATAATGTGCAGCGGCGGTTGGCGGGGTTGATGTTGGCTCCTGGGAGTAGGGAGGGGACGTGGAAGAGAGTGGGCGTGTGGAAGTTGAGAATCAACATTGTGGGTGTTGGTGTTGATGGGGGTAATATTGGGGAGGTGGCGAGGAGGTGGGCGAAGGTTAGTGTGTTGTCGGGGAAGTGGAAGGGTGTGCTTGTTACGCTGGTGTAGCGTTGTGACGGATAGATGGGAGAGATATTCGAGGGATATGTGGGCTTAGTTCGAGTGCAAAGAGTGTAAATTTACCTAATGAAGTCTTTAGAAAAGAAGTTTCGATGATTGGGCACGCAGCGCATGGTAGAGTTATAGTACCAAAAGAGCAGCTCGACGAGCGTCGCATACCAATCCAGCACCCTCAATATACTCCCCGTGTAGTTCTGCTACCCAGAGTAGCTGATGGCTACATGCATGTATTCGCCAGACTCCAACATACATCTCCATGTCCCACCCCGATGTCGATGACCCTAGCCATCCGCCACTGCCGTCCTATGCCCCAGGTCCGAATTGCGAACTTGGGCTGGCACCCTTCGTTTGGTCGTGGGCGCGGATGAGGAGATGATTACCCGTCAGAACCTTGAAGGGAAGCTGGAAACTCAGATACCTTGGTTGGTGGTCGTACCTGTTAGTGGTTCGCTGCTCGCTACCGGTACGGGATACCGCGCACTTTTAAATCAATCCGAGGTCATATTTCTGCACCAGTCCGCATCACCATCTCCCGCAAATCCCCGTTACCCATTGCGCGTCTCGTCTACTGCGATGGAGTCTCACGAAAGTATTGCTTCCAAATCTGATGCCATGCTGCAACACGAAAATGCAGGCGCGACTGCGCCGCCTGATTCTGCCAACCCGACCGACTATGGCTTGCAGCGGATGCTCGATTTGCCGACAGAGCTACGCTGCTGCATACTAGAGCTCCTCATCAAGGACGAGTTCTTCGAAGCCTACTACACACTCCTCGAGCATCCGGAGATGGGCGATTTGGTCCGCTGCAACTTTGCTGCGCAGTTCAAAGCGATCAAACAGCACCGCCATCTCGCTAGCCAGCTTCAGCATATCCTGACAACTACGGCCTTACTTTCGACGCATACAAACCGCCCGCGCTCAAGCGAGCAGCTAGCTGAGTTCTTGAACAGCAATCTACACGATGAAACCCTACGTATATCAGTGGACAGCCCCGGTCATGCTGTCGGCATGCTCGCCGAGTACCAAGCACTCTTGATCGACGCGGATATCCTTACAGATCAGTTCGTTCACCTAGCACTAGGCAATGCAGTAGCTCGGTGGGCCTCATCCGATCAGTCTGACTATGGTACCGATACCCTGTCTGATGTCGAGCATCATCGTGTACTTCGTGCATTTTTCCGGTTGCAACTCTACGCTGTGCTCCGGAAACTCTATGGAAAAGGGAAAGGCTTCAAACGGAAGATCAGAAGCTTGTTCTCGATGTGGACGACGTGGGAGTTTGACGAGGTGAGAAGTTTAGCCGAATGGATCAAAATCGAACGTCCATTTCTACCGCGAGATTACGACGCCAGTATCCGCAAGTTGTTTGCCTGCGTGGACAGACATTTCTACAACGACATGGTCCCGTATGTCAAGATTAAACCCGCTCCTTGTCGCGACCGGAACCGACGTTCGGCGTTCGCGAAAAAGTCAAAGACTTGGCTCGACACGCCTGCGACAACTCGTGAAGGTCGAGCTGATGCACGGAACAAGGACTGGAGACCGCTTGGTCACAGTTACGGATGTTACGTCGGTTATACACAACAGGTGTATCGAGAGCATTGTCTTGCTGAGGGTTTCCCGTTTTGGTGTCGATACACAAAGCCACATGGTGGATGGTGGCGTTTCCGCGATGCCGAGCTGTTCCAGAAATTCGGGCAGGCTGGGGTCTATGACACGCCGACAGGGCCGTGGCGGTGAAAGTCGTGTAGACTCAATGTTGGGCTCTACGATCGCATGTATCCTGCTGTCAGCGCTACATCGTGGACGGAATCACGATGTAGATGTTCCGTAGACTCAACTCTAGGTACGGCTTGGCGATCCTCTCAATCTCTTCTTGTGCTTACATAACGACGGCCAGTGCGCTATCGTTAGCGTTCCCGCGCGTTCGCTCCTTCGCGTTTACTCATCAACAATCCATTTCAAATCATCCTCCAGCGGACTAGAGCCCGTGATTTGCGGACGAACACGATCGGCTCCCCAGAAACCCCTGGAACAATGGCCTCTTTCTGCTCAAGGCTAGGTCAGGTCATGCATCGACACCCTGCCATGCCGCCGTGAAACAACTCAATCGCCGCATCGCTCAACGGCCCGACTCTGAACAGCACAGCAACATGAACGCACAATTTCCACGTTCATTCTGCGTGCGGTCCGAACGCAGCACATATATGACATCCCGGCGATAACGGGCTTGATACGTCTCGAGCGCATCCATGAAGATCCGGAGGGATGGATTTATATGCTCACCATAAGGAGGC
Source organism: Alternaria hordeiaustralica (assembly GCF_023758085.1). Lineage (NCBI taxonomy): Eukaryota > Fungi > Ascomycota > Dothideomycetes > Pleosporales > Pleosporaceae > Alternaria > Alternaria hordeiaustralica. The sequence continues at coordinate 745,832 of NW_026056785.1, read as the reverse complement.
TGTAGTAAACACAGCAATCATTCGTTTCTTTGCCCACCCAGTTCAGCTTTCGTGCATTTGCGCACGTATCCATTCTTTACCAGAGCATTGCTCGTCCACGTTCATTTTCCATTCATAATTCATCTCGAAGATGAGGCATTTTCACCAGTTGCTCGCCGCTGGAGCGGGCTTTTCGTCACTTGCGCAGGCCGTCAACACTCTTGTAGATGTTGGCTACGCGAAGTACCAGGGAGCCGTTGTTGACTCTCAGCTTGGCGTCTCTGCCTGGAAAGGCATCCAGTACGCGGCGCCTCCTATCGGAGAACGACGCTTCGCAGCCCCGCAGGACCCTATCGTCTCCGGACTCATCAACGCGACTAGACACGGCGCAACATGCCCACCCAACCGCCCTGATGACTGGACTATATCCGGAGCCACCGATCGCTTCCACGTCGCAGAAGACTGTCTTTACCTGAGCGTCTATGCGCCTTCGCAGGCCAAAGTCGACTCGAAGCTGCCAGTGGTGGTCTTCTTCCAGGGAGGAGGCTTCTCATCGCAGTCCAGCGCGAACTGGGATCCTACGGAGATCGTCTCCGATGGTCAGGTCGTCTTCGTTCAGTTCAGCTACCGCGTGGGTCTCTACGGCTTCCTCAGCAGTGAAGCGGTCAAGGCTGGAGGTGGCGACGTCAATGCTGGACTTCGCGACCAGATCAAGCTTCTCGAGTGGGTTAAGGAGCACATCGACCAATTCGGCGGCGACCCTGACCATGTTGTCCTTGATGGAGTCAGTGCTGGCGGATCTTCTGTTGCACTCATGCTAGCGGCCAACACCGGCAAGGGGTTGTTCGCTGGTGGCATCATGGAGTCGGGCGGCTGGGTCACGATGCGCACACCGGAACTGGGCGAGGAGCAATACCAGTGCTTACTCGAAGACAAGGGCTGTGCCAATGCGACAAATGGCCTGTCTTGCCTGCGCGCATTAAACGAGTCGGCTATCCGAACTTCCAACTGCTGGTTCAACCCCAACATCGACGGCGACCTCTACACCGACTCACTCGTCAATCTTTTCGAACAGGGCAAGTACGCCAAGGTTCCGACCATCATGGGAACCTGCGCTCAAGAAGGCACCAAGTACAACGCACCAGAGGATCTCAATACCACAGCTGATGCCGTCAAATGGGTAGCCAACCAGGACCCAAGTCTTAGCAACTCTTCCATCTCCATCCTCGATGATCTCTACATGAAGCCCAGGAAGCCCACTTTCCCCGGCAAAGGTCTCTACTGGCGCCATGCCGCTGATGCCATCGGCGACATTGGCACCCACTGCCCCACGCGCAACATCCAAAACGCGATCGCAGCCGACGACGTACCGACATGGAACTACAAGTACGCCGTACAGGACCCCGCCGACGAGGCCGCTGGCTACGGCGCCTGGCACACCGTCAACGCCTACGCTTTCTGGGGCGTAAACCGCACCGACAACAGCGAGCCAGCCAGCTACTTCACCACCAATGCACCCATCATCCACCAAGTCCGCAGCTACTGGACAAGCTTCATCCGCAACCTCGACCCCAACACTGACCGTGCCGAACGCGCTGTCGAGTGGAAGCCTTACACTGGTCCCAAGTCGCGTGAGAGGCTCTTCATCCAGACTAACAACACGAAGATGGAGCGTATGAGCCCTGCGCAGGCGCTTAGGTGCGATGTTGTTAGGCCGATGAGCGATAATCTTGGGAAGCCGGTTGCGAAGGGTGTCGTTACCAACTTCAATGCTAAGTTGGCGAAGAAGGTTAAGGGGGCTAGTGAGAGTACTGCTTGGAAGAAGGGCAGAAAGGATGCTAGGGAGTTTGCGCAGGACTACTGAGCGGGTGAATGCCGCATAGACAGGTGCTGCATAAGTCTGTAAATCATGAGAGTCAGGCCTGAGCACAATATCTTTTACTTCTTGTACGTACCCTTCGACCTTGATGTTTTTTGTTGTACTATTCTTTTGTCGCGGCAGAAACTATGCGCAGCTATCTTCATGATCTCTTCGAACAAGTGATGAGGTCTTATAATCAAAAGCTTGCAGATGGGTAAAACCAATAACTTATCGTCTTGACTTTCTGGTGCACCATTTTCATCGCCCAACAGCTATGGCGCCACATGCTCGATGAACATGTGACTAGTCATCACCCTGCAGGAATAAGACAGCTTGGAAACAAGGCTACACAACCAGGTATTCAGAGTGGCTTCGCATACTTGGGGCCGTAGCGGGCAACCACGAGGTAGTCATATTTCACCAGTTTTATTTCAATGAGCTCGTGATGTAGGTCAACGTTCCTTCGACGCACGATATTCCAACCAATGCGAAACTATACTTTGAAGTATACACTAGTAACACTACATTACCTGGCTGTGCGGCAAGGGTCCTGAGAGCGATGACTAACAAATGAGTGCGTCTAGTAGACGGGATTAGAAATCGTCTGTATTTCTTTTGATCTAGAAAACCGTGTCTTCGCCGTTAGAGATAGGCGATCAACCATGCCAAATTAGGCGACTATCTGTTGTAGCTTTTCGAAGTTTTTGTATTAATGTTGTAGCTAATCTATGGCATGGGTTAGATATGGAGCTATTTGCAACGGCTGTTGAACATACTGACCTGACCTACCACGCTACACGATGCTCAGACCAGAGTAAGGCTTTCCATCTTTGCTCCTTCGAGGCGCAAGAAAACCGATGGATCGCTTCTCTGCCACTGTTCTGACGTATGCTCGTGTCTTGGACCAGTCTGCTCATTCTCGAGCGTCTCGTCTTCCGGCAGATCCCTTTGAGCGTTCCAGTATCCAATACGTTTCCACGTACCCTCTTCTCCATCGGGAACCAGCGCTAGACCTCCAAAAATGCTTTGCGGATCAAAAGGATCCCGAGTCTCAACTAGAAGAGCCAGCAGAACTCCTTCTGGAGGCTGGGTGTTGTATTCGATATCGTCATAATATATGGAAGTCCAGGTGTGTTTTTTATAATCATGGGGCCCGACGTAGAAAGATGCAAGCTTCTCCTCTAAGCAAAGGCAATCAGCGCTGTAAGGATTATCGCTTTCTATTCGGGTTTCGTGGAACGTAGGTACTTGCAGGGTGATCTGCAGCCCAGAGAAGTCGTGATATGCTGTTGGAGGCATCGTATTGACAGGCCAGCCCGACCACTGGAAGTAAGAGAGTTTCGCTAAGAATAGTAAGTCGCTGAGTTGGTATTCGTCGCCGTCACAATTCCGAGTCCAGCATTCGTAACGACCGAAGTACCTGAGCGGGTGATACAAGTAAAGATGGCTCGAGAGCCACGACCAAGAAGGCACTGTTTTTGATCCATGCTCACGCATTGATTTAGATATTGGTAATCTTTTCCCATCTTTATCCCAGTCTGGCTGGGCACGTATATACCACAGTAAACCATCGGGAAAGGACTCCGCCCAGATACCGGCAAGATACGTGATTCGTGCTTCAGCCTGGAAAGCTCGGGCGACACCAGCAAAGGCGACGGGCCTATCGCTGGGGACGGTAAGATCCCTCGCTCTGTATTCCCAAACCAGGTCTTTCCAGTTCTGGAAATATTCCAGAACATGCTCGTAATCTGCAACCGGATTTGGGGTTTTGCGTCGGTGAGCAACATGACTTGATAGTAGATGCGATTTTTGAGTAATTTTGCGGTCATAGTAGCCATCGCCACGATTGTAGAGCCGAGTTTCGGTCTTTGGAAGCCAAGAGCCTGCCAGCTCATCACAGAACTCCTCCACGCACTCCCACATGAGGGTTTGGTGTCCATAGAACACTGTGCGTGGGCTTAAAAGATGCTCCTGGAATGTCCATGCACGCTGGAATATAGGCCATTCATGGTAATTGAATCTAGACGTGTATATCGCGGGCTTGTCGACACCTTCGGGACCTTCGGGCTCAGACACATACAGACTCGGAGAAGCAACGATGTAGATCCCTTCGCTGGTCTTAGATGCTTTACGGATGACGCAGGGGCTCATAGTCCTCGGGTCTTCCCGTGTCTTGATGAGATCTCTTCCGGGCGGGAACAAGAATGCTATGCTGCAGATCGCATTGCTATAAACTGCAGTCATTGAGGCAGACTCAATTTCCCAATCCGATGGTGAGTCCTGGATAATACACAGTACATCCACCCACAGATGGCGGAAGCCTGTGTGGCGAACGATTCTTAGGGCCTCGACAAATATGGCGGGTAGCTCCGACCATGGTATTGCGACTTGGAATTCTTCAATCCTTGATTGTGTTAGGCGTAGACGATGGGGCGCATCTCCCCAGACATGGCTGAGTGTAAGGTATTGTAGGTCTGGAATGGTACTAGTATCGCACCGTAATCTCACGCCGTCGGATGTGAGTTCTAGTAGTCGGGTCGGTCGCTGGGATGACACTGACAAGCTCGAGGAGCAGCTAGAACAATTCTTGTGTGTTCGGACACAAGCGTTGAGCCACGTGTTTATCTGGTCCAAATTGGCAGTGGGCTGGCTTGGTACGCTCTGCTTTTGTTCTGGCGCGTCGAATTCATTGTTACTCGATACTAAATTGTCAAATGGCTTCGCTAAAGGCTTGGGAATACCTACTTACCATCAAAGCATCTCAAGTATAGTGACGCCCATCGATACCGAACATAACCAATGTACAAAAACAAGTAGCCGGGCGGCTTCCTTGTCCTATCTGTGCATATACAGAGATATACCGGTTTATTGTGTTCTAGGTTGTGGTAATCCAGTATAGAAAGTATCATTGCACACATGTGGCATGTATCTCTCGCCTGTAATAATTGCGCAACGGTGGAAGAGTGAGTCGAACGAGGAGATTCGACTGGGACATCGTATATGCTTTCGATATCTTCCGGAACCAATTTTAAAAACTCCCAGCCATCGACAAAGCTTTTACAGTCGCCGCAAAGTTGATGCAGCATGACCGAATCGCCAGCATCCTGACTTTGCGTCTGATTCGCTGTGCAGTCACGCACACTGCCTGCATCGGCATCGTGAGCTGATGGAATGATTGACATTGCGCCGATATCGATGCCGTCGTGGCTTGCTTTTCATCTGAAATGAGAGCTGATGGCAGCTTGTTAAAGTAGGATGAGAGGTGTGCTGTGAAGATGGATCGCGGGGCGCTTCTCCGGCAAGCGCGCATGAGCACCCATGCAACTGTGCCACATGGAGGAAGGAGCAGGGTTTGGGCGCGGAGTGCGGAGATCAGCTGTGCGGAAGCAACCGTCCGGGGTACCAAGGGTCTGAGTATTGCGATCTCTCTCATTTGATGAGGAGTACCTTTGCGTATGTAAATTGATGCATTGCGGAAGTCATGAGTGGCTCGTCCGCACCCCAGCGTCTTCGTTGCTTGCACAACTCACACAATCATGTCGCCATCCCAGATCCCCACATTCCAAGTCACTCCCCAGAGCGCCATTACTGGGTTCCGGGGTACCAGGAAAACAAAGTAAAAGCACACATGCATACAGATAAACCCATCGTAAAGTCGTTAAAGGAATATATTCCTACCCCCACCTCACCCCTACCTCTTCACATCCCCAAACCCGCGACTAAGAATCCTATTAACATCGCCACCATCCTGTACTCCCTCGGCGCCCACAACCTCAACCCGATTCCTAATCAAATCCTTAATCTCGCCCTCCCTCCTGCGCTCCTCTCTCTCCTTCTCACTCTCTTCCGGCCCTGTCCCAACAACCCCACTTCCCCCACCAACACCCCCATCTTTACTACTCCTACCCTTCCTATCCCAGCCCATCTGCAGTTCCCCACTACTAGCCTCCTCAAACCTCCTCTTAACCCCCGGATCCCTCTCCAACGCCTGAAAAACATGCGTATCGCTCGTCCACCACGCGCTCGCCCCGCTCTTTACCGCCAACTCGAAGACAATGACAGCGAGCAAGATGAGCACGAGGCACAACCACCAACTCCAACTCGAGCCGAAGCCGCGGAGAAAGGTGTCACGGACGTAGTAGATTTTGTTGCTAGGGTTGTAGACGGAGGAGAGGATGATGTTCCAGAGGAACCAGCCGCCGATGGAGAGGACGAGGGCGAGGGCGTTGGTTAGGGTTTTGGTGTGTGTTTCTATGAATCTGTCCAGCATGTTAGTACTTGTGCCAGAAAGGAGGGGGTAGTGACATGGGGGAAGGGGAGTACATACTGCATCTTCAACGCAATCAACCACACCGCCGCCGTATACGTAATACTGCCCATTGCAAAAATGGAATTATCCTCCGTCCAGAGCGCATCCCCGTACAGTCCCAACATGCAAAAATACACCAGCATCGCCTCTCCACTCGCCATGAACATCCACCACAGATACACTTTAAAGTTGAACCCGCCGTTCACCTGACCAATAGTGTAAAGTTCAGGAACAGCAAGCAGCGTACTCGCACTAAGGTCCTTCTCAAACACACCCATGAAGATAACAGGCAAAGAGGTGAACAGCGTGTTGAACATACTCAGACTCCAGCTCTCGTATAGCGAGGTACCGGTGTATCCGACTGAACGCTGGAAAAGCGCTTGAGTAAGGTAGAAGAGAAGTTCTTTCCAAAACGTGCCGACGGTGTATTTGCACGTGCGGATGTAATTCCACCTGCCGTGCACCAGGAGCAACTTTGTCAAGAACCTGAATTGCGCGATACTGTAATCACTCGTTCTCGCGGCTTGTAAGCCTTCTTTTCCTGTGATACCAATCCCCACATGGGCTTCTTGGATCATGGCGATGTCGTTTGCGCCGTCGCCGATAGCTAGCGTGATACTCTTCTTCACGCGCTTGCGGATGGATTTTACGAGTTGCGCTTTTTGGGAAGGCGAGGCGCGGCAGCAGATTACAGAGGAAGCGAGGATGGCGAGGGAGTGGAAGAGCGTGTCTAGCGCGGGCGAGGAAGTAATACGAGAAAGTGTCTGGCCGTCTACTACGACGACGGAGTGGGCGACTGTTCCGCTGGTGATGGCCTGGATGACGGAGGTGATGGTTTGTTCGACGAGACCGGTTTCGTGGTCGAGAACGGTCACGGTGCTGAATTCTTTGATGAGGCGGCACGAATAGCCGATGTTGATGGCGGTTTCGCGCTTGTCGCCTGTTAGCATCCACATTTTGATCTGAGCGCGGCGCAGCTTGTCGATGGCTTCTGGGACGCCGGCTTGTAGTTTGTCTTCGATGGCGGTCGCGGCGCAGAGGTCGAGGTCTTGCTCGATCAGATCGCCGGCTTCTTCGATGAGACGGGTCCGGTCGACTAGGCTGGTAGTGGCGGAGAGGTAGGTCGCTTTCCAGGATTGGTATTCAGATTCATGCATAAAGCGGTAGCCGTAGAGCAGGGTTCGGAGGCCTTCGGTGGCGAATTCGTTGATATGTTGGAGGCATCGTTCGATGACTAGGGTATCGTCGCCAGCTACGCCTTCGTCGACCATGGCTTCCATGTCTTCTAGTTGCATAGAGCTTCGTGCTGAAGAGAAGGCCATGCTGAAGCGATCGAGACCGGATTGGCGGGGTGTGATCATGGGTGTCTGCATTGGTGAGTCTTCGTCCAGAGAGGACATGTCCATGCGGTCGTTCTCGCGTTCGCGAAGCCAATGATCTACCTCGTCTCTTGCTGACATGGAACCGCGCCCGCCCATGCTAGGAGCGAAAGATGGACGTCCGAGGTTGAGACTAGCCCTGGCAGCCTGACCGATAGTCATACTTTTCCGGCCGCCAACACCGCTCATACGACCGGCCACACTACTCCGTCGCTCAGCGTGTTCGCTCATCCGCGCAATCGCATGTTGTGCTTCCATACTCTTGCGGATGTTAGCGCGACGCTCAATCTCAACCATCTTCTTGTTCGCCAGAGTAGCCAACTTCAATCGCTGCATGACAATAGAGTCGGCGCCCTTGCAGATGATGCATATCCTACCATCTGGAAATCGCAGGATGATCGACATGCGCTTTCGCTTGCTGGAGAAGTCGATGACATCCAGGATCTCATAGACCTCTGAGACAGCCTCGCCGTCGGATCCAGATGGCATAATCTTGAGAGTAATGGTGTGAACGTCGCGGTTAATCAGTAGGAAACCCATGTCTTGCGCTGCTTGAACTAGTGCAAGCTCATCTGGGGATGAAGCCATGAAGTGTGTCTTGCCGTCTTCTTGAATCTCAGGCAAACAGGTATGACATAGCGCTAATGAGAGAAGGAACATGCGAGCTTTCTTCGAGAACGGGGTGTGAGGTTTCCTCTGGATGTACCGTAGCATATCCTGTGTGCGTAGCTCCCTGGACGTCTTGCCTGGCTTGGCGCTCGACTGCCAATTCGACGGTCCCCCTTCCCCAAGGCTCTCCAGCTGCTCAATCGTCTCAATCGCTGGCGTCGTGGATTCGTCATTCGCTACATCCTTGGCCGATCTCACACTCTTCCTACTCTTCGCAGGCTGCTTCCCCTTCTTCCTCGTCTTGTGAATCAGCTTCTTCTTCTTGTCCTCTTTCAGATCAGCATCATGCAACCAGCTCACACCCGCAACACTAAGCTTTCGGAACTTCATCGAGTTATCCGTGAGCGTACCCGTCTTATCCGAGAAGATGTAGCTAATCTGACCAAGTTCCTCGTTGATTGTTGACGTTCTCGGTTCACACGGCGTATCGGAAATAGGGTCGTACATGTCGATGTCGGTATGCAAGAAGAACATTTGCGCCAGTTTGACAATCTCCAGACTGACGTAGAGGGACAGCGGAATCATGGTGTTGAACATGATGATGAAGGATGTGAAACTGGGGAAGAAGGCGACTGAAGAACCGCGGAGGTACCACATGTCGTTCTCATTCTTCTGCCAAATCTTGTAGGCTACGGCGTTGAAGATTGACAGAGCTATGACAAAGACCACGATGAGAATGACGATGCGGTTAACGAGGCCTTGTAGGGCTGGTGCTTTGATGCGAGGGTTCTTGTTCGAGTTCATCCGGATGCGACATTCCTCTCCGGAATAGATGACCATGCCAATCGCATCGGGTGTGTTTCGCAGGATACTGCCTCGGAAGATGATCTCGCTGAGAGTCAGTGGCGCTTGCTTCTCGTCGACCATCACACGACCTTCAAAGCTGTACAAGTCTCGGTTCGGATCCTCGACAACAAACTCGGCCTTCGTCTTCAAGACATCCTCCTGATCGATGATGGTCTTGGAGATGGAAGCAGGCGTTTGTTTGCTTTTGAGGTTCGTCTCCCCATCCAACGCCATCGTCTCAACAAACGCCACATTATTCTCCCCATTCGTATGAAGAAGCGCCATATCCGCAGGCGCAGCGTCGTTCCTCTCAAGCTTGATTATATCGCCGATGTTGATATCCTGCCACTTGATCGTCTCCCACTGCAGTGTCTCAGAACCAAGACTGGAACGCAACACCTTCGCCTCTCTCATATTCTCCGCCTTGTCCAATCTCCACCTCCTCAAATCATCGTATCCTTCCTTCGCAATGGAAAGGGTGACAAAAAACAGCAGCGGTACTATCGTCGTAAACTGGCCCGTCGTACTAAGCCCGGGTATCATTTGCAAAATAGAAATAACAAGAAAGTAAAAGTTGGCGAGTTTGGAGAATTGCGCGACGAGTTGGCGGGGGATAAAGTTCCATGCTGAGTAGCGCGTGGAGCGGATCCAGTTGCTGGTGTAGGGTTGCTCGGTACGTTCGTCGGTGAGGGGGTCTTTGCGCGTGGGATCGAGGTGGATGTGTCGACCGTCTTTGCTGGGTGGGACGTCTTTGATGCGGAAGACGAATTTGCGGGCTTGCTCTGCGAGATCCTTCGACTGCTTGACTATTTGTGATCGCCGGCTTGGACCCTTGCTCTCCAACCAGGGAAGTGCGATTGGCCCTTCTCCCAACTTCCACTTTGAGATATCCGAGGCTGACGAGGCGTAGTCCAAATGCTCTGGCGTGACAGTGATGACGGCATCCCCAGACTTGCGCGACGGCGCATGTCCACTGGAGCCTTCTGCCTGTCCCATCGTAGGTTGTGACCTTCCAACGCCCTCCTCCAGTTCAATTTGTGTATCCGGTGATTGCGTCGTATCGTGGACGTTCCTCCGAAACAGAGCGCTGCGCAGCGAGTATCCGCGGTTGCGAGAAGTGGGCGAGAGCGGCGATCGAGAGGCGCCATTCCGTGGTGGTAGTTGTGAGCGTGAGGATGAAGCCTCAGCGTGATCTTCCGGAGAGACCTCGCGCGTGTTGATGGACAAGTCGGGCGTGCCAGGTCTTTGCTTCCCACCAGAACTCTTCCCAATGTGTGCAATCTCGTCCCTGCCATTGCGCTCGATATCTGTCGAGAAGCGAACGCGCGGCGACTCTTCAGTTGTCAGGCGCGCAATCGACGGGCGTGCCGTATGTTCCACCGCCGAAGTCCTCGATCGTGGCGCATCGTCGCCGTCTGTGGAAGTCTCTATCGCATACGGAGGGTTTGCGCTCTGTGTCGTCGGTGCCAGGCCATGCTCGTCGTGGGATGCAGAATGACGCCTTCTTACTCCTCCGCTACCTCCAATCCCAGCACTCGATGCATCGGAAGCATCTCCAGGCTGCGACATGATTTCCAATCATTCCCTATTGTCGTGTACGCTGCTGTCCTACAGAAGGGTGCTGCAAATCGAAGGAAATCCCCAGCCTTTCCCGCAGAGTCCGGTCTAGCGGCTTGTCCACGCGGGTATTACGACGTCGATGCCCGCGCTGGGGGCCTTTGCGTCTTGGGCTTTACGCGGCGCCGGCGATATTATAATCAATACAAATGCGGATTACAACTTTCATATTGCGAGGCGCAAACATAGGTGCAAACAAGGCGCAAACAGTACCCTTCCCTGTCATTCATTCGAAATCGCGCGAGCAACGCGGGCAGTACCAAGGTCCCGGTCCACCTGGGCAGCCCTGTTCCTTCAGCCCACCACATGATGCCAGCCGCAGCTCCCAAGGTGCCCCAGGCTATTTTAGGACTGACGTAGCTGGGGCCAACTCCACCAACTCCAGCTCCGCCCCCAGTGCTACTAGTCTTCGGAAGCGCGCATATGCAAGCCCCAAGCCCACCATGAGGGGTCACGGTATGTCTGCTTCTTCTGCAGTTTGCCGTTCATCGATCAGCAAAAAAGGAAGATCTAACCCCGCAGCCCTGGGTCGCATGTGCGGCTGGCGCCAATGCAACACATCGCAGCTGACGTTCCGCCAATCGGCTTTAGCTCACGCAACGACATCAGTCATCTCTCACAATATCGCTGACAACATCAAAATCCGTGTATGAAGTTCATGATGTATTAGTTCTATCTCGCTTACAGATGCAGGTAACTTCGCTCACAAAAGGACTCGCTTCAAGAACAGATGCAAACTATCCAAGATGCATTTTGCCATTCAATTGCACCAAAAAACGCACTCTACTCACTACTCCAGAACCCTGGTTTTTGACGACCAATATGCTAATAATGCTTCGCTCCAAATGATATGGTATAGTTTCGTTCCCTTTCTCTCGCTCTCTCGCTTTCGCCTTTGCAGGCCCAACTCTCTCTCTCATTCTCTCTCTCACACACACAAGTCTCCAACCCCCTTAGATTTCCTCCTCCTCCGCTTGCCAAAGAAGAAGCCATTCTGAGTAGCAGTAGTAGGAACTTGCTTTGTGGTATCCCGGTAGTCGTGTCGCTCATTAAGTATTGCACCTTTGAAAGATTATAAGAAAAAGACATAGAAAAAAGCAGTGTGCCCAGCGCCATGCAATATGCAGCCAGATGATGAAGAACCAAACTGGCGATGATGATTGGTAAAAGAGGATTAGAGAAGAAGGACTGCTTCGCGTGTCCTACGATGCAGCAACGCACCAGTGGCGGTGGAAAACCCACGCGCTCTTCTGGCATTCTTTGCTGCAGTACTTGGTCCGCCGGCACCGACGGCACTTGGCGAACTGGCGGGTGTACTCTTCCCACTTGCCGCACTTGTAGTATGCGCATTGTCGGATGCCGCCTCGAGAGTCGTCTTTCCGGCATAGGTTGCGCATAACAACGCTGGCCCAGTACTGCATGTCGGACGAGTGATGTCGTACGGTGAACTGCTCAACCAGGGGGAAGATGTTAAAATCGTCTGGAAGTTCGTATTCCTCCAACTCCTCCTCTTCTTCCTCTGCCTTGGGTGTCGAGGCTTCTCCGTCAAGTATCTCGGTGCCAATCTTCAGCTTGGGCACCAGATGCGAGTTCTGGAAGTAGGATCGGAGGTTGCAGTATTTCGACACGTAAGCGAGTAGTTGTAGAGACATGAGCACGTCTTCGTCCCGAGGCATGGCTGCGAGCACGCTAGCTGACGCATTGCGTTCTTGCTGGTATCTTGGTAGCCAGGGAGGCGGTGGGTTGGTGTTGACGACGTTGATGGTCGGTGGCATCGGAGAGAAACCGGTGATGGGGTTGTTCGGCGGGGTGTTGGTGGGGTTGATTAGACTGCCATCGAGCGCTGGACGGTGAGTAATGTTGAACGTCTCGTTGTTCTCGTCTGTGCCTTCCGACGGAGCAGCGATGGGGACTGGTGTGTTGCCAGCATCCAGCATCTCTGCGTTGTCGACAATGTCGGCCATGTTGATCTCATTGTTCTGGATGCCGACGATGGGCTCATTCACAGACGGACCCGCCGCTGTTGCAGCCTCTGCAGACATGTCATCTTGTTGTGCTTCGAGGTCCGACTCGCCAGATACAGACAGCTGGTGTCGGATGGAGGGTCGGCGGCGCGTCCGGGCTAGCCCCGCTCTTGGGCTCGTCTGGCGTGCCTGTGGGGCGCTCGGTGTTGTCGGTGACTCTGGTTGGGAAGTGATCTCCCCTTGCAGGGCGGGGAGCATGGAAGGAAGGCGATCCGCATCTCGCACCGGCCGTAGCGCAAACGCGTCAGGTGTTGCTTCCATGGAGGGTAGCGCCGTGACCAATGGCTGGCCGAGGTTGCGGGTGTTGTTGCCGGGAGCGCCAAACAGCTGTGCCCGGCTTTCGTGGCTGCGATGGTGATGGTGGTGGGGAGGTCGACCGCGTGCAAATGTCGTCCGCTCAGGAGGGGAGCTCAGGGAGAAGGCGGGAATGGGCGTCGCGTCGGCCAAGGGTGCGTCTGTCGGCTGGGGTATCTCAATGGGAGGAGGAATGATGCGCCGTGATCGATCGGCTCGGTGTGAGGAGCTCGACGCAACCTCGCCGGTCCGCGAGGAGTGGTGTCGGCTGGATGCACCGAGACGTGCAGATTTGTGAAACTCAACCTCAGCGCGTGCCCGCATCTTGTCGATGACCTTGATGTAGTTGTCGAGAATGGAGGCGATGACGGGCACCATGTCGGCCTCAACCACACGCGTCCTGACGTTCTCGGAGCCGCGTACGCCAATGTTGAAGATGCATTGGAAGGCGAGGTTCCACTTCCACATGTCCATCATGTCCTTGCTCCGGCCCTCCTTGAGGATGCATATCAGGCGTTCGATGCCGCCATCGACGGTGAGAATGTCCCGTATGCGGGCCGAGGAGGTTGTGAGGTAGGCGAGGTGGTTGAGCGAGTTGATGAGCGGGAGCGTCGATGTGCAGTCGAGGGCGCGGCGGTCGTAGAGGGCGGTGGTGATGCCGACCGACGCCTTGTTGGCGTTGGGGATGCTAAAGTTGACTTCGCGCATGTTTGGAGCTGTGTGGTGCCGTGGCTGGGTGGATGGGCGGGAGCTGGGTGGTGGAGAGGTGCAGGACTAGTGTCGCATGTGGTGGGCAGCAAGCAGGAGGGTTTGGCTGCAGGCTGGGAGCGAGCAAACAGCGGAGCCTGGGGTGAGAGGAGAAGCAGCCAGTTGTTTGTTGATGCTTCAGGCTCGGACGCAATAGAGGGGCCCGTGTGGTGGTGTGCTCAGCGGTGCTCAGACGGCGCTTCACAGCAAACGTGTGCTCGAGGGCGGAAGGAACCCGACAACGCGGTGACGACGGACCACAGCCAGACTCGGACGAGACGAGGCTGTCACGGCACGGCTGTTGGGGGAATAACCAAAGCAGAGGCCGGTGGAAAGGGATGGTGATGGCGGAGATGAGGCGTGTTTGCTGTTGTTAGGGGGACCAGGATGGCTTCGCTGCCGCTGGCTGGCAGGCAAGAGCGCTCTCTGGCGTCGCAGTGGGGCCGCGCAACACTGGTGTCGTCTCGTGTGTCGCTCTACGGGTAGTGGTGCTAAGGCTGGGCTATGGTATGCTGGATGAGGCTGTCGGCGATGAATGGGATGTAGAGAGGCGGTTCGGGTGAGAGGTCATGGGCAGTGGAGCAGCTAGTCCCACTGTTAAGGATTGGCACCGACCGCCCAGAAGGGTAGCCTCGAACCGCTAATTTCATGCGCTACGGGCAAAAGAGAGCACCGAAATGACTGCCCTCACCTTGCACACGCTGTGTTGAATAGCAATATGGCTGCTTGCAAATGTACCCTCCTCGAGGACCGTCAGCACGTGTAGCGACATGTCACGGGCGCCTGTCCCCGCCGTCCACGAGTCCCTCTACCGCCCAAATTCCCTCACACGTCTCCACGCCACAGGTGGCGCCCTTGCCTCTGTCTCTGCCAATGCCGTGAACCCTTGAAACTTGTCTCCCCACTGCATTGCCAGCGAACTGTGACTACTGAAGCTGCGTCTGTTGGCGCCTGCATCTTTCGGCGGCACTCGAGGGCTGCGTGGGGCGCCGGCCTGCTGCACGATGCCACCAAGGCCGCTGACAAAGGCGGCCCTCTCCTTGGGCCTCCCATGCCGTGTCACCACTACGGACTCGACGCATCTGACTCAACGTGCGAGCAATTCACGCATTACGGCCCAAATACGTTGTGACGGGAGTGAAGGGGTACCGGATAGTTCTGCGGGGTGCACAGGGTCGTTGCAGTCCCGTATTTACACATTGTCCCGTCATGGTGAGGGCCATTGGGCACATGAAACTCGCGCGAAGCTCAGAGGTTGCGACCTCACAACGTGAGCTACACAGGAGAACCGCCAACCACCAGCCAATCCACGCCCTGCCATATCAATGGCTGCAGCATTCTATTCTTCACTCTCGTTAACCTGAATAATTAACCCAACCCCATTGCTCCACAGTTTCGGATTTCGGACGCGATGGCCGCCTCTCCCCATGAGACAAAAGTCCAAGACTTCGCATCCGCTCCACCCGCGCCCGACCAGCCAGAGCGCTCTGCTTCAGATTCGGCCGCCCCTCCACATCTGACTATCGATACCCAGTTCAACGAGCAGAGAAGTCGCGGCCGCTCGGCAACTGCGACTACGGCGACTGCAGCATCGACGAACCGGGAAGACATCCTCTCCCCTGACCGCTTCTCAGTTGATTCTACCCTGCGCCGACGCATAACGCGATCGCATACCGTCAAGCACTACCAGTCCCCGACGCGCCCGTACCAGCACCAGGAACCCGGTGCGGAGCCCGGTGTCGACACCAAGAACGAGACCGATGGCGCCAACTACCACCACCTATACGCGCGATGCCAGATTACCGTCGTAGACTTCTCCGACGAAAAGGTCGAGTGCCATGAGCTGGACAACGATACATTGGAGGACTTCCTCAACTACCCAAAGGAAGACTGGGTGGCCTGTCGGTGGATCAATGTCAATGGCCTGTCCTGGGACGTGATTCGTTCCCTGGGAAACCACAAGAATCTGCACAGGCTGGCCATTGAGGATTTGATGAGCACCCAGAGTAGGACAAAGGTGGACTGGTACTCCGATCAGGCCTTCTTGCTCCTGACGCTGTCCAAACTCGTGCGGACGCCCATGGATGAGGACTCCGAGAGCGACTCCGACTCGGATTCCGACGACAGCGAACGACGACGGCACAAGGCTCGCTCCCGCTCCCGCTCGCGGCACCCTCAGAAGAAGAAGGAGAAGAAGAAGTCGCTGTACAAGAAAGCGAAGAACCTGCTCTTCCCCAAGAGCGAAGCCAAGAAGCAGGTACGCAAGGATGAGATGATGAGCGCATTGGACAATCTAGAGAAGCAGCTCGACGACACGCCCTTCGAGAAGGTCAAGATATCCACCCCACCCGCCACCACCGCCGTACGCACCCTCCAACGCTACCGTGGCGGTTACAATCTAGATCGGATCGTATACCTAGAGCAGCACTCTGCCCTCACCGAAAAGCACCTGACCGTCAGCGTCGAGCAAGTCAGCATCTTCCTGCTCGCTGACAACTCTGTAATCTCCTTCTTCGAGCACTCCGCCGACGACGTCGAAGACATGATACTCAAGCGTCTCCGCACCGAAGACACCATCCTGCGCCGCAGCCAAGACAGCAGCATGATCGTCCAAGCCATAATCGACGCCATAGTCGATCTCGCCATTCCCGTTGTAGCCGCCTACGAAGACGCCATGGGCGAGCTCGAACTCGATGTCCTCGAAGATCCTGAGCTGCACCACTCCCAACTCCTCTACCTGCTCACCTCTGAACTCTCCATCCTCCGCAACACCATCCAGCCCATCGTCTCTTTGATCAACTCTCTGCGTGATCACAAAGCCGACCCCATGGCCCAAGCCACCATGATGAGCCAGAGTACCGCTAACCTCGCTACCCGCAAGACCATGACGCAAATCAACATCAGCCCCCTCGCACACACGTACCTTGGTGATGTGGAGGACCACTGCATCATGATCACCGCTTCCCTGGACCAAATGCGTCGCGCAGCCGACAACCTCATCGACCTAATCTTCAACATGATGGGTGCCTTCCAAAACGAATCCATGAAAATCCTCACCGCCGTAACCATCTTCTTCCTCCCGCTTACTTTCCTCGTCGGATATTTCGGACAAAACTTCGAGCGCTTCAACGGCGTGCAACACCACTCCGACGCTTTCTTTTGGGTTATTGCGGTGCCGGTTATGGTTGTTACACTACTGGTGCTCATGGCTGATCGCATACTACGCAAGATTAGGCACTGGAGTGGGAAGTTGAAGAGGAGGGAGGCGAAGAGACGGGCGGTTAGGAAGGGTAAGGTTGGTGGGAATGGGATTTTGGGTGATGGGATTGGGTTGAGTAATGGGGTTAGGGGACAGCAGGGCATGCATCATAAGAGGAGGCAGACTATGTATAGTAAGGGGAATATTGGGTCGTTTTAGGTTGTTGGCATGGAGTCATTTTCGGTGTTGGAAGGATGTGGAATGGGTGAGCCTTTCTGGGCGAGTACCGGCGGGCTTTTGTGTAAAACTTGCATACTGGCATTTTGCGAATTACCTTGATAGACTGTATAGAAGATACCCTGTTTCACGCTCGCGGTTGTATTCTAGTGTGTCTGCGGGTCGTTGCTACTACCTACGTACCAGGGGCGGCTTCCTTCAGGGCGATGGCGTCATGGCGTTATAACATGCCTTCCCCGGCCATCCAGTCGTCCAACTCACCTGTCCACAACCATAACAACACTCACTCACCTGTCCACCGCCACGACAACACTCTACGAACAGAAACAATGCGACGGGCCATCGACACGTCCGCTGGTGGCCTGGTCCGCTGCCGCGATTCGCATGTTCGGCCAGACGCTTTCATATCATCAAGTCCATGAAATGAGGTACCATGGTTGGCACTACCTTTGAAGCTACTACCTAACTGTGCTAATCTTTTTGGTACCCGAATTTTAGGACGCAAGCTTTTCTGCACAGCACAGTTAAGTCTGCTTATTTTTTAAGAAGATTATTATACGTATCGCTATGGACGCCACCAAGAATGGATGGACGAGCGTGAGACCGGAGAGCGATGAAGAGCGATTCGGTATGCGGTCGCAAGAACGGCAAACCGCCTTCGACAAGATCGAAGCCGAGCATAGCACTATCGAGATCGATCGCGTGCTTTGGGCGTTCTGCCAGTTCGCCAGACTAGACTTTGTGGAGGCGTTGGCAGCGTCAGATGCTGTTTGGAATGCAGAGACCGATTTTGTGCGCACGAGCGCTGCTATGGATGCCGTAAGGCTCTGGCAACAAAAGCCAGAAGTAAAGAACGACGTCGCATTCTCCAACGCCGTCGCACCCGTCTCCCGCCCCCATACCGCCTCCGGGAAAGCATCGCGGACAAGATCAGGACGAAGTGAGGGCGGCCAAGAGGCCAGCCTTGGAAGATCAGCGGTTGTCGCAGCTCGCTGTAAAGATCGAGACGGCAACCTTTGTGCCGTATCAAGGACAAAGGGTGCAGAAGTGGTTAGTAAACTCCCTGTACGAACTGCATATGAGACAACAACTGACTTTGTAAACCGATCTTTAGGCCCACATTTATCCATGGAGCGCGTTTAGAGAAGAGCGCCCGGAGCGACTGGAGCTGTTTTGGGCTACCATGAAAATCTTCTGGAAGAAGGCAGACGTAGACGCATGGCGCGAGCAGATCTTTGTCGACAACAATGCGAGCTCCAGAGGCACAGAGAACGTCGCCAACATGATCTCGCTGACCTCAACACTACACACCTTCCACACTCAAGGTGCGTTCGCGCTGCGCCCTGTACAAATCTCCGACGACAAGAAGCAGTTGGAACTAGAGTTCCATTGGTTGATCATAGAGGAGCGCGAGAGAGGTACCAAGGCCAAGCTCATGGATATACCGGAGTCCTCCAAAGACCGGACAGAGTCTGGCGACGGCTACGGCCCGTTTGCACGAAGGGATCCCAACGGCAGCCAGCTCCTGAAGAGCGGACATAGATTCATCATGTCTACCGACGACCCGGTCAACAAACCGTTGCCGGACACAGGTAAGACCTGTACCTGTACAAAACGCATGTGAATTATACACTGACTTCGTAATCTCATGTTCTAGGCCTGCTCACTTTGCAGTGGCACCTCCAACGTATCCTCGCGATGTCTGGCGCGGCTGGTTGGCGCAAAGAAGCTTTCGATGACGACGGCGACGATGATGCGGATGGTGTGCCCGCTCGGGATGTTGACGGCTGGATCCGACAACTCCCTGAATCACCCTTCGGCTATCAAAGCCCTCCAGCCAGTGGGCTCGAAGATACAGGTGAAGATCGTGCGTTTAGATGAACGCTATCCAACGATAGTTTCTCAACCTTTACAAACACCAAACTCCTCTTGACATCCTCTGTCTACCGCGCAATAATCTTCCGTGATACCGCAATTCCCATGCCTACTACAACACTGTCCAGTCCTACAGAGATAGCCCTTCCCCTTTCCCTTCGCCTTCTTCCCACACGTCAGATCAGGTGTAATTCTCTCCCATGGAATACTATCGTCGGTGGTGTCGCACTTTGCGAAGGGTGTTTGGCAGCTCACTTCAGATCTTGTGAGGGGGTATGGGAGGCGGGCGGTGCGGTACCATTGTGAGGGTGAAGATTCGCCGAGACATTGCGCGACGGTCACGGCTATAGGATTACCATCAGCCAAAGGGCATTTGCAGATGCATGAGGGTGGAATTGAAGACTTACTTCTTATACCCCTCTCCTGCACAACAGCAATCATATAATCAATCAGCTCACCCTGCGTCCAAAGTTCCTGGTCATGCGCCTCAACAATACTATACCCCTTCTCCAGCCCCTCCACAAAAAGCTTCTTGGCCTCACCAACCGTATCTTTGGCTTGATACTTCCAGTCTTTCGTATTCAAATCCCCGATAATAACATGGTATTCAAGTTCTTTCAGCACACTGAGCGCCTGGCTGTTCACAGAGAGCAGGGGCGGGCGCATATAGTACGGGAAGAAGCCCAGGATATCCATCATGGCGTCTTCGAGTTTGATCATTTCGCTGCGAATGGCGGTGGGGGAGAGCGTGGAGAGGTCCACGTGGCTCCATCTAGATTGACTCTCGATTAGTTGCGTGTTTACCTGGACATGACTGACCAATTGGTGGAATGAAGTGGTATGATAAGGTAGGTTTCTTACGTATGCGACCCGATCTGATGACCCATATCGATCATCCGGCGTAGCGTCGCGTTGTGATCGTATATGGTGCCCCTGTTCTCTCCGTTGATGAACCATGTCGCTTTGAAGCCCGCGACTTCCATCCTGGATGAATATGTCAGCGTGAGACACGCACGCCAGGCCATGCGGTCTGATGGAAATGGGATAATACCTGTCGAGGATGTCTGCGGAGTAAACCCCTGGTCCGTCGTCGAAAGCGGGGGCGATGACTCCGGGCGTTGTACATGAGTAGATTTGTACACCGAAGGGGAGTGCGGAGGTGGATGATGTCAGAGTGGTGAGAGCGGCGATGGCGCCTGTTATGGGACCGAGTTTTATGCCCATCGTTGAAGCTGGCGTATCGTTTGACTAGGGGATGGAAGATTGGATATCCGCGTGTCTAATGTGGGCTTTGGATGAAGAGGATGAGTAACAGGCAAGCGAATTTGCTAGTAAGCCAGCTCTAAACTTTCCCATCCTATAGCTTATGATATGTGCATCGACATAGCAATTAGCTCGAGCCAGACGTTAGCGCTTGAAAAGGTGTGTAAGCGTTATACGTTCCCGCGTGATCAACGATGATGGCTGGGCCGCCGGGGGACTATATCCAGGTACACACATGGTTGAGTAATCACACATCGCATTTACAAACCCGCTCTTCTCTTGTGGAGCGTACGCGTGTAAGCATGGAATATCTGAATCGCGGATCCAGATCTCAAAGTCACCATCAGCTTCGGCGCTTACATAGGCGATGCTAAGGTTTAATTGACCCGGCTTGGAGCTGACCGCGACCCGGGATGCGACTGGGATGAACCCGTTTGCTGGAAAGGCTTGAGCGGGATCTACGGACATAGCGTGGTTTGATTACTTTACGTTGCTGTAGGTATATACACATGTGTTGGGTCTCTTCGCTCGATTGCAGTGTGGTGTTTAGGATGAGGGTACATTACTTCGTTGGTGAGATCATGCGCTACCTAGGCTGCGACTCACGTGACTGGGTCGTTGCCTTCCCAAGCTCTTGTGTGGACGATAATTCTCTTTTCGAGAGGACCTGATTGGATGGGTACATATGGATTTCGGAAGTTGTGAGTCGCTCGGCGTCGCGTCACCGCAGTACCATGGATTGCCTTCCCAAAGATGAGGAAGGTACTACCTACTTAAAGCATTCTCCTACCAATTGACACGAACCCCCAAAAATCTTTTCCTTTAAACTTCGCAAATACAACCCTCAAGAACACCCAGATACCCTGCATTACATCTCTCAATACCGCGGCACCCCATACCCAGTCCGCCGCGTACGATGGATGACGTTTCCGTCCCCAACCGACAGTCGCAGTCCAAACTGTTCTCACTTCCCTCCGAACTGCGCAATCTAGTGTATGGCTACTACCTTACAGCTCCGGGCGGGTATCATTACCGTTATGAGACGAACAGACTGACCGAGATGGACGGCACTCCCATCGACCTTGAGTTTTTGTCTACCTGCAAATTTGCTGCTGCAGAAATGCACGGCCTCATATTCACCCTCAACACCGTCAAGTTCTCTACGTTTTACAACGAAGCTACATCAGATCATGCAGGACAGTATCACTACATGCAGCTTAGGGATGAAGGCAGCAGGTCACGCCTACTACGAGCGTTCCGTGGATGCATCGACCAAGACAGCTGCAACAAATTGGAGGCAGTCTTTCCACAATTCCTACCCGTCATCAGACAACTTCGCGGCATGGGAGTGATCAGTGTCGATGGTCTTGCCGATGACTCCTGGGGTGAAGCTCCGTCGCTCTATCGCCGATTCGTCATACGGGCTTTAGAGGCCCTTCTTGAAGATGCTGATTGGAACATGGAAGGCTCGAACCACAAAACCATTGAGGTTGTCTCACTGCAACATTCACCTTGGCTTATACCGGACAGCAACGACATAGCTGATATCAGGCGCAGTCTGCAGCATAACTTACACCTTCTCCAAAGCCTGCAACGAACTAAATACAGTTTCTCCGCGGCATCGGCCGCAACCCGCTTCTTCTCGTCAATGCCTGCATCTATACGATGCCGCTTTCGTCGCGTGCTCTTGGATGAGAACCACGTAGCTGCTGCTTGGCCCGAGTGCCATGTCCAAGGCTTGCTTCCCTACTGTCAAGAGAATGGAGCACTTCGAATAGAACGACGGGTGGATTTGTGGAGAAACGCGCTTCCTGCCGGTGCTTCCAGAATGAACGGCTTTTATTGTGGCCAAGGTCGTTTGCGTCCGCTGCGTGCTGAGTATATCACCAGATCGTGCTTAGCACCATGGATCATGGAGGCGCTTGCCCTTGACGATCTAGGCATGCCACCTCAATGCTTCAAGTTGGTGTTCAACGGGCAGCCAATACCTGAGAGGAGCGCCGAAGTGTTCAAGATCGTGCAGCGAGATGCCGCATGGCAGACAGTATTCGAAGAGCATCGCGCAGATCATCACAACAAGATGAGCTGGTTCGAAACGAGGCGCAACGCCAGCTACCAGATGAGAGGCTTTTCGGAAGCTCTCGCTGCGATTGCTGACGGTACTTCTATAGTGAGCTGTGACTTCAGCCTCGCTAGTGTCGATTACTCGTCTTCCATAAGGCAGGCTGCTCAGGGATGGTCGATGAAGGAATGGGAGGAGCAATGGAGTAAGCACGAACCTCGTACCTTTGATGTTGCAGTGCCATGAAGATGGGGGTTTGCCTTCGTGAGATTTGTGAGAACTTATCAGCGACCGAGGGGTTCGCTAAACATGCGGAAGAAGTCGTTGGAGTATAGGTTCGAGCCTCGCGGGTAACAGCCTTGCGCAAAAAGGCGCGAGCATCTCATTCCGCATCCAGTCGGCTTTAGAGATGGCAGTTGCAAGCTGTGGTGACGAATAGGATGGTTACCCAACAGGTAGAGGGCGGCTTTGAGTAATATTGCTGATGATATATAAGAAGCTCTCGCCCGTAGGCACCAGAAGGCGATTTTGTCGTTTGAGGGAAGAACAAATAGGTGCCCTGCAGCCTACATTCGATTCAGGATAGATCTTTGTATAGTATTGTAGCAACGTAGCCTTCTTACCTCTTTTCTAAAGTGGCGGCTACCCGGTGTAATCGTGACGCGCGAATATAGGGGTCCACCTAAGCTAGCTACCTCGGCAGCTAGCGTCTTGGCGCCCAATGAACGCGCGATTTTCGTGATCCTCTTGATGGCGGCTCCATTTCTCCCCTTCTTTGGGCTGCACCGACAAGAATCACAGAGGCAGCTTTCAAAGACCACCTATTGCCTGCCACCAAGTATGGCTTCGGAAGCTGTTGGTCATGAGGTCACTTGGGGTGGGCGGGGCTGATGCCTGCCGAGGTCCCAACATATTTCACCTTTGACACTCCTTACGACGAGCAGCATGCGCGGTGTATTCAGGCATCTGCTTTGTCTTGGTTGGGGTTAATCCGTACGAATCCATACGTTGAAGTCACTTCATCAGCCGCCCGCGCCACTGCATTCCCCGTTGCACTCGTCCTCCTACCCTCCTAAGATACCGTCGGCACCATCTCGGACTGACACAATGGCACAAGCAAGCGTATCCAACCCCCTACGAGAGCTGCGCGACCGATTTCATCGTCATCATCATCGCTACGAGCATGGGTAATCGTGCAATCTGGCGTTAGGAAAGATGGCCATTTACGAAAGGCGTGCCTTCGGAATACCACTCAGAGACGGCGGAAACACAGGGCTTGCCGTTCGGAATTAACGTCACGTATTTCCCAACGCAAGCTTCAACACCCGCTCCGCCCACCTGGTTCAACAGCATCGTAAGCCTTCAGACCTCTTTGATTGCCTGTCGCAGCGGCGCAGAAGGCTTGCGCAATGCGCTCAACGTTGGTGGCCTGGACTCCCCTATTGCCCTGGGCGACCAGCGGGTTGTGATTGTTGACGAGAGGTCAGCGCGCATCGACTCCGCATTCGATATACGCGCCATAGCCTTTGAGGCTTTCTCTTCACCCTAGTTCCCTACCCCTCTCAGCCCTTGGTGGATGCTGCTTTTTTCGCTCGTACTTCTGGCGCTAGAGCTTGCTTTTGCTTGGGTAATCTCCACATCCAGTTTCGACTCATCCCGCTTCTATACTCTGCCATGATATCGGCCACCAGCAAGCTTCTAGCCATTCTGGTGAATCCAAAGCCAGTATCATACGAAACTTGGGCTTGCCACGGCTCTTGTTATCTAGCTACTTCTAGGTACGAACACGCAAGTACCACCTTACTAGCACCTGCAGATGCCAGCCTCCACCCCGTCGCATGTGCATGGCATGTGATATTATGTCTCCATAGGTGGCTGGATGAGATAATGTAGGATGTTCAAGCGCGAGTCAAAAACCGGTAAGTCTCTCGCCTTTGGTGGGTGCAGGTTATAACGACGACTTTCATCGATTCCGACTCGAGCTGCACAACAACTACCCTGAAGTCCGCTATGACGCAGCGAAAGCTTTCGACCTACCAGGGCTGGAAATCACAATACCTCAGAACGAAACGCGCAAAACCAAGTGTTCCTTTTAACAAGACTCCTTTCGGAAAACTACCAACGGAGTTGAAGGACGAGATTTATCGCTATTACTATGAGGTTCCTGGCGGTTATGTTGTCAATCCATCCACCAACAAGTTAAGGACAGCTGATGGTAACCCCATAGATCTATCACTAGGATCAGTTTGTCTCGATCTTCGAGCACAGACCCACGGCCTGGCCTTCGAGATGAACGCTGTTCATGCTACCACTACCTCACCAGAGTCGGAGTTCAGAACGTCTGCGGAGCGTTGGAGTCAAGCTGTTCGGCTCAATCACTTGTTGGACTGTGCTACTTTATTCGCTACTCGCTCGCTCATTTCCGACAACGTACTCGACGACATTCTTGGAAACTTTCCGGAATACGACAGGGTTCTCGGATACTCCAAATATTGCGACATGTGGCGTTATTCCTCAGGATCGATGATGAGTGCCACCGAAGGCCCATCTACGGAACGGAAATTCCTTCGCTACGCTTTAGACCTCCTACAACAGCAACCTGGCTTTGCAGCAAAGATCCCAAGGCACTTGTTCAAGCTGAGAATCAAGGCAAAGCTGGACGGCCCATCAAGCCTGGACTTTTGGCGCATGACGAACGAACCTGGTACCATAATCAACCCGATCGAATTACCTCTACTGGGTAGTACGCTGCTACCTGCCGGATATACAAGTAATAGCTACTCAGCTGCCGCAGTCATGATCATTTTTCTAGCGCGGTACATCCAGCACCCTGTGTTCATGCAAATTCGAGATGTACATTTGCATGAAGATCGACCATCGGCAGCATTTCCAGAATGTCATGCAGAGCCGTTTGTGGACTTTTTGACGATCAACTCGAATCTCAAAGTTCACCGCAACGTTAGCTTGTGGCGCAACATTTGGGCTTCGGTATGCAAGGAAAGAAGTAACGGGGTAGGGCGAGTGGATGAGATTTGTAAGCCATCATTATGAGATACGTTGCGAAAAGCTGTACTAATTCGTTCCAAGTGTCTCAAACAATCTATCGCTGGATGGTTGAAGCCGAGCAAGTCATGGCCAGTGTTGGCCGTGACAGGGGGGTCTTTCGTCTGCAGTTCGACTGCGACGCCATGCCTGACTTCGCGAAAGAGATATTCGACATGATGCAAGAAGATGCGGCATGGCAATACGCGTGTGGCGAATCCCTGCGGAAGGCCCGTCTGCTAGGCGATCCGGTGCATGATGACCGGTTTCTGTGGGATCCACATGGACTGCTCGATGGCAAGCTACTCCGGATGAACAAGCCCCCGTCGTTGTTTTCTTGCAACTTCAGTTACGGGATAGACACTAAGCTGCGCGAGTCTATCCTGGAGAAGGATTGGTCTGACCCAGAGTGGTGGCAGTCTTACCAACGGCGGTTCATGTGTTCCAACGATTGGGCGGAAACATGGAGGGCACAAACAGCGGGAGAGTCTTTCGGTGATCCGATCATCTTGGACTGAAGCACAAGGCTAAGCCTTCTTTGTCATTCTTTTGGTTCTTGTTAAATCATCCTGTAATGCTAGTATGTTGCTGTCGCTGTTCTTGAAAGATCTTCTATTGCCACATTTGTTTGAAGATATCGGATCCGGATGCCTTACTTTACCTAAGCACTCATCAATTAGATCATCAAAACGACCCCGCAGATGGCGGTTGACCCTTTACCGGGGCTCGTTGCTTTTCTGGCGCCTAGTGGGCCTGATCCGTACCTGCCCATGTTGCCAAGTTCTAGTCGAAACGGGTGAGCGCTAGCAAGCCTCGACCGTCGGACGAACCATAGATAACAGATGCGCGCCATCAGAAGCCACTCGATCATCACCTCGACCTATCTGTATGCATCTATACAGCGCCGCCATTGCGAATCTCATTGGTATCCTTTGTACGCAATTTCCAATTGAAGAATAACGGCTAGGTTCACATGCTAATCGTTTTCAAGATCATCATCAGCGTCATCGAAACGTTCTATCGCGTTGTTTCAAGCAACATGGGTGCATTCACCTCGACGCCGAATGGGAGCCGGTGGAGACATCGTGCTGAGCCGGACGATCTTTCCTTCGAGCTGTTCGCGAAACATATCGAACTACTGAACAAGGCTTACCGACACCCTTCCCATCCCGATGAGCGCCTTAAGTTTGAGAAGTTCATGGAAGTCGATTTGGAATGGCTCGAGAAATTCATGGCGGACCGCGGTCTGAATCCTGGAGATGCCTATTACATCACTCGAGTGCTTCGCGCGATGGTCTTCGCCAAAGACACGAATCCCAATATGATCGCTAGGCTGGAACCAACTGGCGCCATCCTTGAACGAACCTGCCAAGATCAGGATGGCGACGCAGATGCCCTCCTCGCTGTGTATCATGGAGAAGGCAAATACGTTCGTCCCGTCCCGAAGCCAGACTCACCCAACATCGTACTGCCTCCTATAGATGCGATCTGCGCACAAGAGATCATTTGCGATCGGGGCACCCGTTGCTCGTACAAACACAATGGGGAAGAGCAGTATCATATGGAAATTCCACAGAGAGGTGCGGGTAAACATACTCATCACCGCGACGTGGTTGCAGACGCGATACAGGCTCTTCGTGCGTGGGATCCAGAGTTCTACAGACGTGGCAACAAAGCGCTGAAAGGATTGTGCATGCAGGGTGGAGCCCCGTGCAGAGCCCTCTTGGATGACGATGTACCCGTCGGGACAGGGAAAGCAGCTAGTCAACGGAGAAGGCGGCAACGTGCTAAGCAGAAGACATCAGAGCAGGGTGTTGGACAATGATGCCGGCGGCAGTTACTTGCTGGAGGGAGACATGCGGGTGTGCCCTTGAGCTGTTGAAATGGTGTGCCATTGTCTCCATTCTAATGCTCGTCATGCCTTTTTACCTATTAAGCCTAAATGAGGCTTTCGCAACGCGCCTGCCACCTGCTGCCTCGGTAGACAAGTTTCTCATGACACAATACGCGGCCCTTTCCAGCTCATCCATCTGACTGGACTGAAGCGCGTGATCAGTTATCTGTATCAATTTATCTATCTCTTTTATTTCTTGTCAAAAGCTCTCGTCCCCTTGGTATTCTGCTGTATCTACACCCACACGCGCATCATCAAGCCGGTTTATGGCTGTTTGGAAACATCCTGTCACTGCTAGTATGCGAATGAGTATCTGCCGTGTGACGACCCCCATGATTCTAATGTGATTTGCATCGCGCAATTACGTACTACCAGCACTCATCTAATCCATCGCTTGCAAGTTTCCACGACGCGGGCTGTCTCCTGCGCCATCATCTAAAAATTGTAGAAAAGCAAGTGGCTGAGCGGCTACCTGCTCCGACGCGCCAGACTAGCGGTTTATCTAAGGCGTTCTCTCCGGGAGGGATCCTTTTGTTTTGCTGGGGTCGCAGGGGTAGACACGAAAGCCTAGGCCGTGGCGCCTCTTGCAGGGTAGGGTGTAACTCGAGAAAACAAAAGAGCGCGGATGCTTGGAGACACCATGCCGATACGCCTGCGACTGCATAATTGCACAAATGATATATCGATAATGATTGAACCGCTGTACAGCTTTTACAAGCCAGAGAACGAGAGTGCCTCCACAATCTCTTCGTTCCAACACCTACATCATGCAGCGGGCAAGAACTCACCCCAGTCCCCGCATCCATCACTATTACATGGAGCGTCGACGTGGAGAAGGACTTCGGACTGGCGCTGCCCCTATGGCCATGCGCCAAACTAGACTAGATTGGTCGACAGATGGTCTCAAAGTTCGACCACCCAAAAAGCTCATGGACCTACCACAAGAGTTGATCGACAGAATCTACGAAGAATACTTCACGCTTCCGGGAGGATATCGCATCAATCCAAAATCCGGGATGTGCGTGGCTGCGTCTGACCAGCGCAAGATCGACCTGTCACTGTGTTATGTTTCGAAGCGGATACGGGAGCAGACCGAAGGTCTCGCCCTCAAGTACAACACCATCCACGCTTATCCGGCGGAAGCCGATGTGAGGTTTTGGGAAGACCCTCACAAATATGGCGTCAGCATGGATCTCAGGGTGCGTTTGGAAGAACGCGTTCTCATGGCTTCTCGCCATATCATCACCCCCGACTTGTTTAAGGAGATTACACGCGACTTCCCTCAATACCGTGGTGCCATGGCGCAGGCCATCGCCAACGAAGATCTCTTAGACATGTTCCGCGGCCGCAAGGATGACGCGATGTCCACACGACGGGACTTTGTGGTCAAAGCTCTGGATGTCCTTCAGCATGAACCAAGTTTTGCGCGAGAGGTCAAGCTCTCTCGAACCTGGGACATACTGCGTACGAAGAGATCGTTCGGCTACATGTCCAGGCTCAAGACCTTACCCCTCTGGGACGTTCCAAACCATAGTTATCACGACGACATATTTCGACATTTGGATGTAAACGACGTGGTCGCCTTGGAGAACTCTAGAGATAGTGCGAGAGTGAAGCACTTCTCAGCCGCCACGCTCGCGATACGCGCTATCGAAACCTTGCCCCGGAAGACCCTCAAGCAGATTCGCAACATCCAGGTGAATGAAACTAGGGCCTCTGCATCGTTCCCAGAGACACGCTCAGGGCTTCATACGGTTTTTGCGCGTCAACCCGAAGCTTCGCATCCATCGGAAGGTGTCCATAGACCAGGTCATCTTTCCCACCATCGGCTATGTGACTCAACGCGACTACAGGGGGCCGACTCTGGATGCGGATGGTAACGCGTCTGGCATGCGAAACATCGACAGGCGCGACGAGCCTAGTCTGATGACTTCCGCGATCTGGCCGTGGATACGGGAAGTCTTAGCCCTCCAGAACAGCTGCATGTCGCCGTCGCAGTATACCTTCGAGTTCGTGGATGGAGATCTTGATGCGCTAGGACAGAGTAAGCTATTCGACTACATGCAGCAAGACGTCGCTTGGCGGTGCGCTCGCCGGGCGGCCCTGCACCGCGATCTATCGAACGACATATCGCGAGATCAATCAGAGCACACACCCTACCTCTGGCCTCACTACGAGATGCTGCAGTCCGCCCTTCAAGACATGGTTGCAGGCTCTTCGCCAATCAAGTGCACCTTCAAGCTGCGACCGGTCGCGGACCCGGAATCCCTGATGCGCTGGGATGGCCGGTGGTGGGAAGAACAGTGGCTCGCTCATGTCAATAGATCCCCGAAATGGAGCCCAGGAACCATGACTGGGGGATGGACCCTGTATCGGAGGAACGGGAATATGCAAGGCCCTATACCACGTCGTATGCGCGGGCACGACAGGCCTCGTCGAAGACCTGCGCGACCTTTGCAGATGGAGCCACAAGGACCGGTAGTCACTATCGAGCCTGAGCCTCAGCAGTTGCCTCGCGTGCGTATCGCAGATCAAGTGATGAACATCCTAAGGGCGGTGCAGCCTCAACACGCTCAATCCATGATGGACGTTATCATGGATGTCGAGCGCGAAGAGCATCTTGGTTAGACAGTCGTTCAATAGGAAGGCGCATAGCTGGTGGTTGTTCCTGGATGTGAGATGCCAGATGACACTCAGAGACCTCCAGGGACCTGGGCCCTCTATGCCGCCCGGTACATACGGATCTCTCTTGTTGCTTTTTGTCTTCCTTCGTTATGTAGTAATACCATTGGCTTTTCCATCGAATTGAACGATGCGCGTTATGAGCGATGAGACTTGCGTGATGTTGATAGTCTCTTGGGGTGAGATGGCTTTGCGGTGTACTTTGCTCATGGTTGGACATTCCGACAGAGCCGAGGAAAGTTTCCGCGTTGTCTGTGCCGAGGCATGCAGCATGTCCGTGCAGCGATAAGGAAGCGGAAACGGATATCTTATCGATAAGCTCAGAGTCAGCTTCGGCAGGCATGTATGGAAAGACCCTTGAGCACTGCAATGGGAAGACGCTGTTCATGTTTAAACATACCTAGGTAGCTATGTGCCAAAGTATCATCGACTTCATCGTGGGATCCCGGGCTCTGTACTATGCGACTAATCATTCAGGTGAAGCTTGTCAGAAGAATAAGGAGAAACCATGCATTATCTATGTACACTACCATGCAGCCCTAATTCTCACATCGCCACATGTCTCGACCTTCCAAATATCTTTTCTCGTGCCCCTTCGGCTGCGTAGCCCAAACTACTCATCCGAGTCCGTGTAGTTGGCCCTGACCTTGGAGCTCACTTGCATTCTCGGTACTCGCGATCCAGGGCTGAAGGTCTTTCTCTTCTTTGCCACTCTAGTAGTATGTGGGGTCGCGGAGGACGCAGATGAACTTGGCTCCTGGGCTTGCGTTCCATAACGCCCGCTCGCCTCATTGCCTTCCAGACCCAATGTTCCTAGATCATTACATCTTGCCATGAGCAGTCCCTTGTCAGCCATCGCCTTGTTATATCCTTCCATGAGCCTTGCGGAGAGCATCTCATTCACTTCGTTGAGCCGTTGTATCTCGCGTGTCATGTCGACGTTCTTATCGCACTCTTCCTGGAGCCGTTCGTTGTCCTGGGTAAGCCGATCAATCACCGACTCTTTATCGTTCGCTTCTACTACTGTCGCGTAGAGCTCCCATTCAAGGTTCCGGATCATGGTGGATCTTCCGTGCAAATCCAAACCCATTTCGTTGATCCGATGAAGGAAATTCATGCGAAGCTCTCTTTCCGAGATCTGTTTGTAGGTTACACGAGGATGTGGGTCAGGCATTCGTGGGATTATGCGGCCAGTGATTCGTGAGCGATAGAGCTTCGGGGCTTGGGAGGCGGGGAGTGATGTCTCATCATGAGTGTTACCCGACACATCAATGGCGGATGGCGATTTCGGTGAGGTGCGGTTTTCTATGATTGGGGTCAGTGAGGTCGTACAGATGAGGGGAGTAACCAACCAGCAATTCCTCGATGATACTTCAGAAAGAGCTCTTCTTTCAGGCTATCCCTCTCACCCGCGCCAAGGGTTCGTCGAAGGGACGAAGAGTCGGGCGATCCAGTAGTCCGCGCGAGATTGTATCGCTCAAGCACCTTTCCGTAGGGCGTGCACATTGTGAATCTGTGGAAGGCCGACGATTCGGTGTGGTCGGTGTATCGTGTCCATGATGGAGTGCCTGATAGATATAGCTAGAGACATGTTGTAGTCAGGGTTCACCGCGCTAACTCATGCCCACTTGAAAGCGTCGTCTGGGGGCTAAGGGGGGGTTGGCCGCAATTGCGAGGAACTGGAGTTCAGCCGCAGACGCCGCGTGGTGCCTAGCGCAGCCGCGGCACGGCGATGCTAGCGTGCCAAGGAGTCGACACCTGCAGTCTTGGAAACAATGAAGCGGACAGCAGACCCGAATGGGCGGTTGCGAACGCATCAACGGGTAAGTTCCTCTTCACTAGACGTCACCACACACTGTTTCGGAGCATATTCGCCAACAGCATCAATTTATGTACTACGTAGGAAAAGATAGCATGGAAAATGAAACAAAGGAGATAACTGAGTACACCAAGAAAAAGAAAGAAAGGACGCCACCAACCCGCCTGACATTGCAGGCCAGCCTTGCAGTCTACAGACCTCGTCTCCACCTGCATCTCGACGTTCCGCACCATACCACTCACATGGTCAGATCCATGCACTCTGCCGTCGCAGGAGTTGAGCTTGACACCCTTTTGCTTACGGTATAAGCGCTGGGTAGCCTGGGCTGTCCAGCCTCCAACAACAACTGGCGGCGGTCAGGGTTCACGTCTGTAAGCTCTTCGGTTGCACCGTGTACGGTGCGCCAGCCCTCGGAAAAGGTATCACGACTGTTCGCAGGAGAGGAATTCGCGCCGAGCGAGTGGTTTGAGCTGCTCGGCCCACCGTATCTCGGCTGGTAGAGCAGCGCTTGGCGAGGCCTTGGGTTCCAACCACGATTGTTCCTGGGGCGATCGCTGATGGACTGTTGGAAGTTGCTGTACGACTGGGTCCGCTGCTGCACAGGAGGGGGTTCATTCTGAGCCATCCAGATATCGGACGCCTCTTTGAACCATGGACGCGGGGTTGTCGGGAGTGTTGTTCTCTGGTGTCGAATGTAATCCGGCGGCAGCAGATGCATTGGCGTGCCCCTGTGCGCTTTGCCATAGCAGACGACAAACGATTCGGGGGGGAATATCCTAGCGCCGTCTCTTCCGAGTCCAACACCCCCCTTAGCTACGGAACCAGCTTCGTAGTCGGCGACGATGTTCATGGCGTCATAATCTTGCCTTTCGTGGCCCAGTTGTATCGTACCGTAATGATACAGAAATCTGAGATAATCGTCTCGCGTAGCGCAGAGCTGGTGCATCATCTCCAAGAATGGGGCTCCCTTGTGATCACCACAGCTGAAGTTCTTCATGTTGGAGCGCA
Source organism: Alternaria hordeiaustralica (assembly GCF_023758085.1). NCBI lineage: Eukaryota > Fungi > Ascomycota > Dothideomycetes > Pleosporales > Pleosporaceae > Alternaria > Alternaria hordeiaustralica. The sequence continues at coordinate 713,086 of NW_026056785.1, read as the reverse complement.
ATTGTGGCCTGGTGATAGGTTGGTACGTCTTCCGAGGTAGATCCATCGGAGCTATAGCTGCGCCTAAAGCGCTGCTGGTAGAAGACGTCTGCTGGTTGGACGGGGACGGAGAAGGAGGCGGCGATGATGCAAGTGATGGCGCGGGTGACGAAGCATATCTGGAAGCCTGCAGGCCGCGAACTGGCTCAACAGCAGATGCAGATGACGAAGCGGAAGACTGCGAAGCGGTGCCTGCAGCTGACGGCTTGCTGCGTGTAGACAGCCTCGAAGGAGGTGGAGAAGACGGGACGGTCTGCGACGAGTCTGACCCCCACTGAGAGCCAGCCTGGGAAGAGGAGGCAGCTTCATCGCCTGAGTTGGCCTGGGAGGAACTAGGCAACACTGGCAGGTCGTCATCGCCAGTCTTAGAAGACGGTCGAACGAAGGGCTGGCGCAACTGGTTGGCAGCCTTCTTCGTCTCCTGAGTAACTGGCATGGCATCGCCGCCGAAGATACTCGGCGTGTGCTTCACCCCCTGGTAATCATCGAAAGTCCGCTTCGCTCTCTTGGTCGGCGGTCCATCAGCTGGTGCGGAGAACGAGGAGGATTGAAACATCGTAGTGGGTGCCGCGGTCGATGGTACAGCCGATACCTTCTTGGACGGCACGACTGGAATCTCACAAGGAATGTCCTCGATGTTCGTAAACCCAGCGGAGTCATCCACCGGGAGTTCTGCGTCAATTCGGGATCTGAATAAGCTCATCTGTTTGTCGCTCATGCGCTTGAACTGCTCCAGGAGGCCATCCATGAGACTATCGTGGACCTCCCCACCAGCGAGGGATTGTACTGAACCGGACATGCTGAGAAAATGGCGTAGCACGACTGAATGCTCAGTGAAGCTGAGGATGAAGATGTTGACAAGAAGCGCTATGCCTATTCTGGAGCTGTTAGTAAGGACCTAGGAAGCCGAAGCACTTATGAGACTCACTGTGCGATGGAAACAGGTTGATTGGTCTTGGAAGAAGAGAGGACAGATGTAAACGCTTGTCGAGATGCTCGATGTGGAGAAACGATATACAAATGCTGTTCAGAGACTGAGGTGCGAAACCGATGCTGATGTTGATCTGTGTGATGATCGATACATGTCGACCCGCCGCTCTTTCATACTCTTTCTGCGCGCGCTTTTCGTTTCCAGATCAACAGCAAAATCTTGCGCGCGCGCGCCTTTCCTGCCAAGACCGTGTGATCTGAATGCGCGTCGCTAAATCATGTCCGGATTGGGACGAGAGAGGTTGGTAGAGACCCTAGACCGCGGCGTGTCATGAAAGTCGAATGTGGATAGTCAAGCCGTCAGGGTTGTGAGATCTTGATTGTGACCATGCATTCGGTTTCACGTCGTACCATGGTGGTTGCAGTAGTGTTGCAAGGGCCCATGCAGGTGGCTTCTGTATAATTGTAGGAAAAGAAAGGTCATGGTTGCTTGTTAGGACTACAACGGCACAGCTTCGTATTCCTAGTGCTATTATGCGGCTGGCATATTGATGTGGTAGCTGGTCCTGTCTAGCAGCTTCTCAGGGTCAGAGCGATTTCCCAGCTTTTGTGGTAATCTGGTATTGACGTGGTTGACACCTTCCAGGAGTGCTTCGGGGTGACGCCTTGATAAGTCCGCATGTGGTTAGCTCGCTGGTGCGACCTCAGCCTCTCATGAGTAGGAAACACTGAACGGATGCAGTGCCAGCTACGTCACTGTAGAGACCGGAGGTAACAAAGGGAGGTGACTTGAAGCAAGATCAATCTACCTTGCAGGCGATTTGGACATATGCGCAGCTACGGGTGATGCGCAACACGAGCAACACCTCGGATGTAGGAACAAGAATTACACCAAAGGCGTGCACATCATCAATGCATCAGTCAACTATCTGGGTAAGCGTACATCTTGTTCAACAGGCGATGATGAAGACGACGTTTGTGCAGTGATGCTCATGGTTCATGAATGTAAATGCATTTTTGAAAAGATTGCGACTGGCAATAATTGTATTCACACTGGCCACTAAGCTAGAACGCGACCAAACAAACTTCCAACTCCAGAGAACCAACTATAGTAAAAGGAAAGAAGTAGACACACGCGAGAGAAAGAGCAGACATGCAGCCTATACCCTCGCAGAGAAAGCAGGCTATCGACAAAGTGAGCGTCGAATGGCGACACGAATGATCTCAAGATGAATTCGTCAGCACAAAACATCGTCGGCATCTATAACAGTTCCTTGCTTTAGCTGTTCCTGTCTCCAGCCGGCGCAAAGTACGTGGACACTGAACCTCGGATCGACGAATGTCTTCCACCTCCACGCGGCTTGATCTTACCGCTGGCAGGACCACGCGGACGACGAGTTACTGGTCCACCACGGGTTCTGTTCCGGCTATCGTAGATACGCCACTCAGGTTGAGGACGATCTTCGACGTCAGGCTTGTTGATCTGCGGGAACGGTCCCACGGGCCTCGTTGGATAGGTCTCCCAATCCGGTAGAGGAACCTTCCCGCGATACGGTTGAGAAGGGACCGTGAAGGCTGCGGTTGCGACTGCAGTTGGGGCTGCTGGTGCTGATGATTCTCTTTGTGGTGAGCTGAGAGACCATGTCGTTGGCGTCGTGGTGGCTGGCACACTGTCCTGCACTGTGGCTTGTTGAGCGGCATCTTCAGCCAAGATACCCGCTGACTTTGGGTATCTTTCTTGTTCTAAAATAGCTTGAGTCGAGGGGTTCCTCACCACAGCTGGTGTGAAGCTTGGTATGGCTAGGTCCAGATCATCTTCCGATGTAACGCTCGGAGGAGCTGGCGGCATGATGGCGTCCTCGGCAGAGTGAGTGATCGATATGGAAGACTCTTCAGCGGACTCAGCAACAAGACCGAACATCTCCTCGTCGTAGGCAGCGTCCCCGTAATCGGAACCGGACGATGCAACTGGCTCAGCCGCACGGTCATGGATAGATGAAACATCACCCTCAGCTGGCGATGCGGAGTGCTCTACGACAGGTAGAGGTTCACGTGCGACCGACTCTGCTGGCGTGGGTGATGGAACGGTTGCAGGCTCCACCTCGACGCGAGGATAACACTCCCAGAAGACCTTCTTCTGAGCGTAGAACTGAGCATCCTGAAACGCTAGCTTCACCTTCGGCGCCTGACATTGTGGGCCCCAGGCAGGATGCGGTCCCCCGCAATTGACGCAGCACTCAGGCTGATTACATGCGACCTTCTCAGTGCGCCATGCAGTGTGCTCTACCGTGCTCTCCTTCTGACCACATCGTAGACAGACAGGATCGTCATAGTCAGGACACTGTCTCTTGAGATGACCGGGTTTTCCGCATGTATGGCACAACTTCAGCGTCGAGCGTTTGTCGTAAGGTACAGCGTGTGCTGGAATACCGCTAACGGTTACTCCATTTCCGGCGACGAGCTTCTGTGCATCACCGAGGTTGTGAAAACTCCAGATAAGCTTCTTCCATGTCCATCGAGCGGCAGCGATAGTGACTCCGTTCTTGGTGGACCACTGGTCGATGAAATCCTTGGGATTCGCGAATTGACCATCATATCGGACTCTCAAGTTGATGATTTGGACTTCGTATGTTTGTCGCAGTAGGAAGCAATCCAGAGTGGGTATTCCCAGGATTGGTCCAAGGTGTTGTTGCTGTTCGTGGATGGCGATCTCGGTCGCGGCACTGGAGACACAGAGGACTAACTTCGTAGGGAACACGCGACATGCCTTGACTTGGTTGAAAGGAGCCATAGCCTTCTCAAGCGTCTTGACGAGGAACAGGTTCGCCATTGCGTTGATGTGTGCTTGTGCCTCCCGACCGCGAAGAGCAAAGCTGATCTCGTAGAACTGCTGGTGAGAGGTCTTCGGCGGAGCCTGGTTGGAGATCTTCATCGTGGTGGTAAGCTGATCGATCTTGCGGTCCAGTCTGGACAGCTCTCGGTGCGACACACCGCTGGATGCTTGTGCTGTGACCAAGGCATGGTCGACAGTCAAGGCGGCTTCGAACTGTTGAACATCGTTTTCGAACTTCAAGAAAGGTGCAAGTAGCTTGTATACATTTGGGTAGAGATCTGATAAAGACTTCATGATTGGGTGTAAGAGTTGATGAGAAAGAGGACGAATATGACAGACGTGACCGAGGAGTTGCGAGCATCCAACGGGGCAGTGTGCACGTCAGCCTGAGCTTTTTCAACAACTGCCAGAGTTGCAAGATCACAGCTGTCGCAGACGCGACTAGCTCGCTCGACTAGAGTTCATGCCTCACGATCGGGATCATGGGTGCTCGTAACCGAGTCGCGCCTGCAGCATCCACGGCTCAGAGCTCATGCAGGTCAATCTAAACGGTAGTATTCTTTATGTGTATCAGTCTTCTCCTGTTCTGTACTTGTGCCGGGGTACTATGACTTTCGGGTGTCTGATAACTCCCCCCTATGGTCTGTTCGGTCCATACAAGGCTGGTCCGTTAGCGTAGGGGGCGGTGCGTGATACTGCGTCGTGATGGGCGACATTCTGAATTGCTTCTGTGAATATGTACTGGCAGTAGTGTTGCTTTTGGCTCGAGCTTAGAACGTGGGATGAAAGAGGCTGGCGATGGGCCCGAGACAGCCGGGGGACGTCGCCTGCAGTAGCGTATTGCGGCTGAACTCAGACGCACGCGAGCGCCTCGGCAACGTGCCTACGCGAGGACACGGGATCCCACTAGAGCGTGGCAGCCCTGGAGCCCACCAGGCGTCATACGAAGGCTTTGCGCGCACAGCAGTCAGCCACACAGTGATGCGACGCATGGCGGGCGTCGCAGTGTTACTCGGCGCGCGCGCTTGCGCTGGATCAACGACTGCATCCACGAGCTCAAGAATCGCCCTGCACAAACTCCAACAGATTCCGCACATGTTCACGATCTATCACATACTCCCACATACGCCCATATGTTGCGTGCCTATTTCGCTTCCACGCGCTCACGCCGGTCACCGCCGCCTGTCGCGTTCTTCGGGACTGATCCCAAAGGTAAGCAAGACATGCCCATCATGTGGTGGTCGCAGTGCTAATCATGACTATAGATGCGAGCGTCAACCCGAGCGTCAACCCGAGCCCTTCGCGGAAACGCAGGGCGTCCACTTCACTCGATCCAGACCCCAAGCGCCATGACTCGGCTGGTAGAGACTTCACCGCGGCGGACCGTTCCAGCGATATCGTTTCAGTCAACATGAAGTGTTCCTTCAAGAGACTCATTTATCTCCGCGAGTACATCCACGACGAGGCAGATCAGAACGCAAAGGCACACAGGCAGGACCCGGAGAGCACCAAGCCCAAGCGCACGCCGGCCGTCATCTGCGTACAGGACCCGCCACCCCATATCGCCTACCACGGTATAGCCGGTTATCGTTGCGAGCAATACTTTCGCAAGGCCCTCGATGTTGAAGAATATCGAAGCTTGTATAGCCTTTCGGCTAAGCAGACACATCTCGACCGCAGACAAGGGACGGCACGCGACAAGGCAGCTGCGAGGAAGGCGGCGACGGCGAAGGCCCCGACTCCTTCGTCGGTCAGTCCGTCCACGCAGCGCGCGAACGAGACAGCTGCGCTGAAGCTCAGTGAAGCGAGCACGGCCAAGAGTTACAAACAACTGGCTACCCGAATGGGACTGCGCCAAGTGGCCTTCTTTGTACGCGACGACATACCAAGGAGCGACACGTGAGTAGTATGCTACCCTCATTACACATCCCAGTGGCTGACAGTTCCTCGCAGACGCATCGTGTCTCACCAAGGCCCCAATTCACCGTACGTTGCCACGCTCGAGCTCGACACGGACTCCCGTACAATCTACGTCCACAACATGTACAACCATGACACCAGTATCGACATCGGCGATCTCAAGTCAAAGTGCATGCTCTCAGGCGACGATATCCTCCTTGGAGATTCCAATCTCCATAACGAGCTCTGGGGTGGAGACAACGTCACTGGTCAGACTGCGGAGTCCATCGCCTTAGCACATGCACTGAGGGAGTGCGGTATGGAAGCCTGTCTGCCACGTGGGACCCACACCTATTCTCCCGGCATCCGAACGTGGTCGGAACGAAAGACATCCATCGACATCGTGTTTGCTAGCGAGAATTTGGCGTGGCGTATTTCTAATTGTGACATCGTCGATGTCAGAGGTTACGAGTCAGACCACGCCGTCACCAGGATGACTATTGACGTCCAGCCGAACACTGCTCCACCCAAAGTCCAGAAGCTCTACGACGAGATTGATGCAGCGTTCAAGCACGAGCTCGTCCAAACAATCAAGAGTTTCAAGCGAACACCTGGCGAATCAGTAGAGGCATATGGCGCACACGTGGTCCTTTGTTGTGCTGCAGCAGAAGAACGTATACCCACCAAACGCCGTGCTCCACCATCGACGTCACGCACTCCGAAGCACATCACAGTCGAACTGGAGAAGGAGCGCAAGGCGCTGATATCGCTCGAGAGGCATCCTACAGTGGGAAAGCTCCAGGATTTCCACCATCTCAGACGCAACACCGACATGCTCATGACAGCCGAACGTCGCAGGTCCTTCCGCACCTCCCTTACTCGGTCCAACACGAAGACGAGATACCAGCACTACAAAGACGCTCGACGCGCGTCAACATGGATGAAGCCTCGACAGTCGCCCACAATACCTGTTCTGACCGTGAACGGCGAAGCTTTCACGACTTCGAAGGAGAAGGCTGATCTGTATGCCCGTACCATCTGGCCCGACGTCCTCAACAAGACCCCAGGTAGCAGCGGGAAGTCGCCTCAAATGCCCGAATTGTTTGAGAGGACTCAGCACCCATGCGATCAATTCGTCACGAAGGAAGAAGTCCTTGAAGTCATCAAGGGTTTGAAGGATCGCAAAGCAACAGGCTCAGATCAGATCAGCAACGAACTGCTCAAAGCCTGTAGCGAGGAGCTTGCACCAATTCTTGCGGACCTCTTTACCGATATGTTCAAGCAGTCTGTCCATCTAAACGAGTTCAAGCACGCAATCACGACTCTCTTGCTCAAACCGTACAAGTCTCCAGATCACCCTAAGAGCTACCGCCCCGTCGCTCTACTGTCTTGTCTCGGTAAGGTCTTCGAGAAGCTGATTGCCAATCGCTACAGGTCTCTTGCAGAGACTCACAACCTGCTTCCGACTCTACAATTTGGTGCCCCTGGACGCGACACTACGAAGGCTTTGCAAGCAATCTTGGGCCCAGTCTACACTGGTTGGTGTACCAACCAGCACACGTCTTTACTGAGCCTGGACATTACGGGTGCTTTCGACCGCGTCGATCGAGCGAAACTTCTCCAGATCTTGGTGGACAAAGGCATCCCTGATTGGCTGATCCGCTTGACTGCTTCTTTCCTGTCAGAGCGAAGCACCACACTCAACATGCTGGGCACCATGTCAGACCCTTTCTGGATCGATATCGGGATACCTCAAGGAAGCCCCCTCTCACCCATTCTGTTCCTGTTCTCTGCTGCCGACATACTCGCACTCTTCGGGAAGAAGGACTATTTCACAAGCAAGGCCAAGGTCCATTGCTTCGCCTACGTCGACGACACCTATCTCATGGTCACCTCTCCTTCCTACGAGATGAACATCAAGATCCTTGAGAACATGCACATCAAGCTTCTCGATTGGGCAACGAACAACGGGTTCGAGTTTGGTGCGCACAAGTACTCACTCATGCACTTTCGCAAGCACCACAACTCGACCATCAGCACGTTGCTTCCCACCAAGATTCCACATTTTGGAGAAGGCCGCGATGCCGGCAACCCGGTTCTGAGGACTCAAACTCATCCTATGAATATCCTCGGAGTTCATGTGGACCCTATGTTGCGCTGGGACCAGCACGTGGCCGAGATTGAGATAAGTGTCGCACGCAAGTTGCGTGCTCTTCTACGTATCACTGGATCGACATGGGGAAGGACGCTGCACGAGATGCGCGAACTCTATCGTACCTCCATTCTCCCCATCATCGCATACGGTTGTGGAGCCTGGTACAACGACTCTGACCATAAGGACATCAAGTGGAACATTTCGCAGAAACTCATCAAGCGGCTGAATGATCTACAGTACTCATGCTTGATGCAGATCTCTGGGGCTTTCGATCGCACTGCCAGGGTAGTCCTTGAGAAGGAGTTGTTCATCGAGCACGTCGTCATCACTCTTCGGAGACTTTCGCTAGCACAGCGCATCCGAGCCTTCTATCATGAAGACACAGCGCTTGCGCGAAGCGCGCGCACTGAGCGTTTCAAGGCTATCAAGTTGGTGAGCCACCCTTACGTGATACTTGATGGAGAAGCCGCGCAGCATGAGCAGGCTGCGATTGAGCACCTCTGCCTCAGGAAGTCAGAGCAGCAGGCTGAGAAAGACTGGCGGAGCCCCATTAAGCGTAGGAAGGCCATCGACATTTACCTCAAGGAGTGGTCTTTCGACCAGAGCCGACGGCACTGGGACACGTATCGAGCAGCACGCTTGTCCCGAGGCAAAGACGTCTGCCCCGCTCTCGACGTTGACTTCTACGCTGAATGGGACGACCGAAGTCTCAACTGTTACAAGGGCCTTACCCGTGCTCAAAGCACGATGCTTTTGCATATGCGGACCTCAACCATCGGCCTCAACGCACATTTGCATAAGCTCAAGGTACGTTTCGAGGCTCATCCAATACTATCTGTTTAGCTAACATGTCTGTACAGCTCTCCGATACCGCATTCTGTACCTGCTCTGGAGATCGCCACACGGCAAAACATCTTTTCCTCGACTGCCGTCTCCTGTCTAAGCAGCGTGCCGCTCTTGCTAGGGCGCTCGGTCACCTCAGCTTCAAGGACATGCTCACCAAGGACGCCTTTGAAGCAACCCGCTGGGCCATCATGCACTTCGATCTTGCTCAGTGGCGCTCGGCCAAAAGAGAGGCGCCAAACTGGAAAGCTCCCGATGTCAAGAAGCCGAAGAAGAAGAAGCCGAAGAAGGACAAGAGCCAGCCAGGCGGAGGTGCCGGAGGTGTCGCGCCCCCGGGGCTAGCAGCTCCTACTGCTAGTGTGACGACTTCATCTTAGTATTACTCATTGGTGCAACGATCAATCTACATAGTTCAATCAAACTCGCTGCAAAGCCTTGCTATCCGATCTCTTCCGCCTCCACACCATGCCTTCCGCTTCCACATCCGCACCCACACCCACACCCACGTCCTCCCCACATTACCGTCATGCGTCTTCGTGGAGCACATTGGCAACATCGATATTTTCGCTCGTCGTATTCCCAGCATTTCATCGCAAAGATTGGCATGCGCGCACTCATCTCGTCGCCGCCTGGCCATCCTCTCGCACTGTACCTGATTGCAGTGTGCAGCACAACACCGTCTCTACAGCCCTCACCACCGCCGCTTTCACCACTCACCGTCTTTGTCAGCCGCCATGTCCGCCCATCGCTGCCTTGGCCCGTCGCCATCTTCATCAACCTTGACTCGCAGCCATCTCCGTCCACCGTCACCGCCACCACCACCACCTACGCCGCCCCATCTTCACCCTACAATTCTCTCACGGCCCGTGCCAAGTTACGCACGCGACGCCGCCTCCGCACCTTCCCACCACTACCACTACCACTACCACTACTACTACCGTCACCACGGTCATCAAGCCATACCTATGATGTCGCTCTATGCCGAGCAGCACGCGCGACGCCACTGCTGCCGCCTCCACCGCCCGCTATCACATGCAACCCATAGCTATCCCACTCTTCGTGTCTAGTTTTACACGCGCGGCTTTCTCACCAACTCCCCACTGCCACTGATCACTACTGTTAACCGGCCGCTCCCACCGACTGCATCCAGCAACCACCACTACCGCCGCCGACCCCAGCTTCTTAGCCATGCTCTTCTCTTCACATTGCTGGCTCGTTACGCCTTAATAGCAGCTCAGCTAGAGCTCCCGACACTGCCTCCACCCCGCCGCTGGTTCGATATACCGCGGTCGAGACGCAGCGCTTCTACCCACCCCAGCTCAGCTAGAGCTTTATAACTAGCATCCCCCCGGGCCCGAGGGACGGGGCCTACAGCGTACTTTTTTTGAAATCAAACGATCATGTGATCATGTGATCACGTGATCACGTGATTGCGCGATGACGCGTCACCGTGTTGTAAGTTAGGCTGGGTATTGTTGGTGTCGCAAGCTGTTGCTAACATGCAGATGAAAGAGACCCGATAGCAAACTCGAAAATCTCTGACGCAAGCCTGGGTGAGTCTTTCGCAGATTCCACCAACAACCGCGCCCATACTGATGCTGCTCGCCTTGTAGATTTGTGACTCACGACACTCACACCTGCACCACCCCCACCCCCATCACCAACACGATAGTTACTACACGCGCAATGTATGCAGGCCTGGAATTGATCGCAACTTCTGGACTCTACTAACATCCTGGCAGTGCGACGGGCTGACTGCTTCACATTCATTACACATTACTAACAGCCATCCAGACCATCGACCAGGTATACATGAGTCCACCAGCATCATCAACAAGCACCAAGCTTACACCAGCAGCAGCACCGGCACCAGCCTCATGCGATCGCGCAACACCGAAAAGAAACCAAGGTACGCGACGCACCACGCGCTGCTTTCCCGGTGTTAAGCTTACCCAAGTGACAGCAAGCCCATCGCCGGCACGAAGCCCCCGACACAAGACGACCCAAGACACCTACACGACACCCACACGATCAACCCATGTATGCCATGACTATCCACGCCGCCTTTCCCGTTCTCGACTTACGCAAACAACAGATCCCATGCGCAATCACCCACAAGCCGGCCACATCAGGTATGCGACGCCACTCGCGACTTTCTTCCAGGACTCAGCTCATCCAAACACAGCCACATTGCGCAACCGCTACTCACCGTCCACATTCACCCTCGCCCGCCCGCCCGCCCGCCCGCCCGCCTGTCCTCGTACGCACATCCAATCTTCTCCGCTCATCGACACGAAGCTCACCATCCACAGCGTCCATGCCAACAACTCCCAAGCTCTTACGGCTGCGGTCCGAACGTAAGTGAACGCCCTCACGTCGCCCGATCCTTCCCCACCTTGTTCTTGCGCCTATACCTTCGTTGCAACCACTAACACGTTTCCAGTTTGCGATGACGCTCGGGTCATTCGCGACAGCATGCTGTGCCCGTGAGTCACCTCATACCGATCCCGATTTGATGAACTCAGCTGACTTGTTTGCTCAGGCCCAATGCGGTCTCCTTCAAGACGTGCTGCCTGCACCTCAGCCCGATGATCGTACACCCGACGGAGACGACGAAGGATCTCCACCTTCCACCCATCGTATACGTACGCAGCCAGACTCCACTTTATTGACCTCGACTAAACCATCGTAGGCTATGCGACGCAGCCTCGACAAAGTCGCGTTCTTCCGTTGTCAGGGCTACCGGCGGCACCCTGAACAACTTGACCTCCACCCGCTGGAGGTAAGGAAGAATTCTATGCCACTCGTGTGAGCTTTACGCTAACTCTACCCTTCTATCTTTACAGCCGCACATACTGCATGTCTGCAAATCTCTGTTCAGCGCGTGAGAGGTCTGGCCTCCACTTCATGAACAGCCCACCCAGCACGAGGAGGAGTAAGTATAATACTCATCTACTCATCATATCAAACTGAGCTAACCCGCCTAGCAACCAACACCCTAGGGGTGGTGTTAAGCATCTCTAGTATGCTCTGTGCTTCTGGGTTGAACCTAGTACCTAGGTTCCCTTGTATGTTTCGAACGGCAAACGTTATCGCGTTCTTGATGAGAAGGATAGTCTCACCTGGGACGGCACTCGAAGTCAGTATCTGCGCCTGTTGCGACATCAATTCTAACCTTGTTCAGCCGTTCTCGTAGTCGCTCACCACCGCGATCGGCACGGCAAGAGCTGTTGCGTGCTCGATGACGAGACGCTTCTCGGGTAAGCTTTCTACAGACGGCAACGCGACGCTTGGGGGCATTTTCGCTGACTCACCTCTAGGGAGGTTGTCGGAAGTACCGATCACGACGTTGTTTATCGTGGGGAGGGACATCTTCAAGGTGATGTCAATGTCAGTGTTGGTATCAAGTTTGTATGATGGCTTGCAACTTGGGCAGGTGCATGGAAGCTAATTCCTTCACAGGGTTGGAGTGGTACCTTGGTGTATGGAGTTCTTGGAGATGTGAGGAGTTCTTCAAGATGGAAAGTTGTTGGATGGAGAAAAAAAGAAGAAGAAGAGAAGTATCCTCCGTGTGCGGTAGGTCTGAACCACGCGACAACTGGCTTCCAACATTACTAACATTCTCTTGGCAGAAGTGTTTTATAATCCCCTCCAGGCTGCCATCCTCCGGTTCGTTCACTCACTTTCACGCCGCCTTGCTCATATATTGACCAATGTGCAGTACCATGGTTTACCTGCGCGAACATTATTTCGCATTTCGGTACGTTCCGTCATTTCGCTGTCGTTGGCCCATGATCTAACGGATGCGAAGCAGCGGTACAGTACCACGATTCGACATCGCCCTTGGACCCGGAGTTTACCCACGGTCAGTTTTTCGCCGTCCCTTCCACGTCATCCGACTAATGCGTAGCAGCCGCCCTGGACCCGAAGTTTACCCACGGTCAGCTTTTCGCCGTCCCTTCCACGTCATCCAACTAATGCGTAGCAGCCGGGCCGTCTAGACTTCCGCCCATCCTGACTTCCGCCCTTTCTGCTGCCCAGGTGCTAAGAGCTTCCTCTCAGTCCTCGGATTGGGGATATGTACGTGTTCATTGTTTCGCCGTCCGTTTTCGCATGATCTGACAGCTACAGTTCGACATTTCTACAGCCCTGCAGCTCGCCCGTTGCCACCCCTGAGTCCACCCCTGAGTCCACTGGACACGCCCCTATTGCTGTTGCCCCCTACGAGGTTAGTCCATCCGTTCGCCGCTACTATCGCATCGCCTGACTTATCTGCAGCACGTCGTCGCCGTCCACATCCACGGCAAACGTCAGAAGGTGAGTTTGTATGTGTCCACCAAGCCAGCACCACTCCCAACAATGTCCGCAATGCTGACTTATCCTCTAGTTTCGATTCCTACAGTTGCATACAGCGAGTACAAGGTGTTTAGGAAATACACCTGCAATGAGATCACTATATAGAGTTACCGACTGCGTATTGTTGCCCTGCTCTGCATCAACACTTCACCATAATAAAAAAGTCCTACCAAAACACGCTCTCACGATGAATGAAATGGTGCGCATGCTCGATCTCGCCCTTCGCCAGCTCGCGCGATCATCTGCGGATCGTTGACATCGAAATGCCGCACACAACAGCTTGCTGATTCTTAGCCTCGCTGGCTCGATGCGCTCGTGCACTGGAACGAGTATGGCCTGCATACTCAGATCTTGAGCTTGGCTTCAGCTGGATTCGATGCGGTAATAGTAGCAGCTTGACACCTGCCCTGCGGGCCTGCCACCCTGCTTCGTAGATAGCCGGCGGCAAATTGAGCGCCGATCGTGGCGCAACACCTCAAGGGTCATTCAGAGAGCATTGGAATGGGACCACGTCAAGCGCGAACACATGGAAAAGTATCGCTTTTATCCTGTCTGAGCTTCAGCGCAATCCAATGTGGAGAGATGCTAACCATTGTTCCCAAGGTCGGCAGACTGGATTTGGTTGCGTCAGAGGCGCTTTTGCTTTTCGCTCGTCAGCGCGGGGAACGCTCGTTACGACAACCACGGTACTGCGATGACCCATCGCTCATGAGCCACTCACAACTTGGGACATCCGTAGCACAGGCATACAATCTATACATTTCGAATAAAGCATCGCAAACGAACGGGTGGCTGCTGTCCTGGTTCCAAGGTTCCCACTTTGCACGCGGAACCGCCGGGTAGGGTGCTGCCTACACGGCCTCAGCGTCTTTGCATAAGTGCTCACGCCCTCCCTTCTTTCTACCTTCTCTCTAAGGGTACACACAAATCTCAACGCACAGCCCTTTGAGTCAAATCTACAACGACAACTATGTCTCAGCTGTCAGGATTCAACAGTCTGCCCAGAGAGCTGCGGGACCAGATCTATGAGGACTATTTCGCGGTCGAAGGCGGATATGTTCACAACCACAAAACAAATAGGTTAATTACGGCCAAGGGCCAGAACATCGACCTCAACATCAGGCTCGTTAGTCGCCAAATAGCTGCCGAAACCCGCAGCCTTGCACTCGAAGTAAACACGATCACCTTCTCGACAGTGTTCGATGAGGATCTCCGCGAACGAGCCGGGCACTTCAACACCCTCCTGGAGATGATTGCCAAACTCAAAGCTGTGTATCTCTTACGGTGCTCATCGCGCTCTGGTTTCGTCGACAAGGAAGTACGCGACTACGCAGAAGAACATTTCCCCGAGTTCTTACCCGTCGTCGAAGCATTGCAGACGTCTTACGTCGCAAACAGCAACAGCAACGTCTGGAAAGAGACACCATCGCGAAGTCGTCAATTCATCACCTCCACACTGAATACTGTAGCGAAACGGCCCTGCTTTAAAGACACTATAGAGCGACATCACTACTGGATGAGGCCTGGTTCTGAGCCAGGTCCTGATCCAGTGGCAGTGATATCGCACGAGCATTCGCCATGGACACTCCCAAGCAGCGAGACAATTTCTGCTATGCGCGAAACTATGTCGCCCTACCCAGTCGAACTCAGTCGCCGTAGACAAGGAAGCTACTGGACCGGAGAGAAGTACCGGTTCTCAGCCGCGACTATGGCTATTGCGTTCTTGGGCTCTATCTCTACGGAAACGCGACTTAGTATACGTAAGATACTACTACTTGAAGACCACACTAGTGTCGCATGGCCCGAATGCCACGGCCAAGGTTTGGTTACATACTGTCAAGAGAATCTCAAACTACGCATAGAACGTAGGGTTGACTTGTGGAGAGCCTGCCTACCCTCCGCATCCACCCCCCTTCATGCCATCACGGGTAGGGCGCTTGCATACTTACGAGAATACAAGTATGATCGGATCGCTGCGAGCATCGTCAGCCGAGGGGAGATGGGCCACGGCGGTGTGGCTGATTGGATCATGGAGGCCTTGGCATTAGAGAGCTTAGGCATGCCCCCGAAGTCCTTCACCCTGATCATAGACGGTGCGGCAGTGCCAGAAAACTCTACCCAGATCTTTAATGTTCTACAGCGAGACGCGGCGTGGCAGAAGGCTTATCAGCGATGCGTGATCGATGCGATCGACTGCCAAAATGCGCCCATTTGGCTGGCCTCCAGGGAAAATAACGCGTACATTATGAGAGGTTTTTCGGAAGCCCTGCAAGCCATAACCGACGACAAGTCGTCGGTCAAGTGCAACTTCAGCCCTGGTCTTGTGCAGGATGTCGACCAAGTTGTGGCTCAAGGGCGCTCATGGAATGATGCGGAGTGGCTGGTCAATTGGCGAGAGATGGGGGAGCTCCAGGCTGACATCCACACCAGTGCGCCATTGCCGAGCTGGCTTGATATTCGTAGGGAAGATCTACTGGACGAAGAGGGCGTTGAGCGCGTGTAAGTTTATTCGTCTTGGTGGGGTGGTCGCATAAAGCAGCTGTTCCTTTCATAGTGTTCGAACGAGTCTTAACATGTCTTTGATTCACTTCTTGCCTCTTCACGTTCATACCTGCCTAGGTAGGCATTGACACGCTCAATACAATAGACATCTTAAAAGTCGCCTCATTCACCATATGCTTGCTCGTCTATGCTTATGAAGTGACTGCGCGCATAGCAGTAACGGATATCATGCGTCCGCGCAGCATAGAAAGCAACTCGAGGGCCATGCGTTGAGGCTCGAGTTGTATGCATGTAGCGCATCTCGTATGACCTCGGGAGGCTTATCCCGCCCGCCCATCCAGCCCGCCTATCCAAGAAGCTACGTTGCAACACCGAACTCCCACTTCCATCGACAGAAATACGATCAACAATCATACGAAGAGCCCGCAACACAATAGCGCATATTCAGCGCGCTTGGATGCCTGAATGATGTTACGATGCCAGCCTTTGTGAAGAGGCTTGCATCTTTGCCTCCCAATCTCAGCCTCGCAGCACCACTTGCAACACCCAGAAGAAGAAACAGCCGATGCATATAATCCGTATAGCGAACGCGCAATGCAATAAGCAAAGGTATATCTGGCGTTCCACTTCCCGACCGATGATGCAAGCGCCATCTGGATACCACGACGGGTACCTGCAATCAGTGCAGTATCCTGCTATTCTTTTTCTACGACGATGCACTCTGCATGCACCTGCCTGCGGATAACAACCTA
This sequence comes from Alternaria hordeiaustralica, assembly GCF_023758085.1. Classification (NCBI taxonomy): domain Eukaryota; kingdom Fungi; phylum Ascomycota; class Dothideomycetes; order Pleosporales; family Pleosporaceae; genus Alternaria; species Alternaria hordeiaustralica. The sequence goes on along the minus strand of NW_026056785.1, from coordinate 696,777 downwards.
CGTATGGTACAGTGCAAATGCCTCGTTTTGCCTTTACGATGGGCGTGGGTTGCTTTTGCGCTCTGGAGCGACGCATCGATGCGCACCGACAGCGGGGTGTTTCACCCCATGCAACTACTTAGCGCATGTATCCAAAAGCAACGAACATCATTGTAGCGTCGCGCCACGGCATGGCCTCCGCGAACGCCAGAAAGTATACCTACCCGCTGTGCCACTAGCAGCGCCGACTCGAGTGACACCCAGCAACGTCAAGATCATTACGCATTTTCGACACTGCTTTCACCCACTTCTCCAATGTCGGAAGATTTCGTTTACTCTCCGATGATGGAAGACCTCATCTACTCTCCCTTGCCGGAGGACATCCTTTATTCTCCCAGACCGGAAGATGTCATTTATTCTCCCATGCCGGAAGACCTCAGTCATTTTCCGGTGCCGGAAGATACCATCTCCACTCCAATGTCGGAAGATAGCGCTCAAACCTCACCAAAGAGCGGCTTCCTGCGGTTACCGGGAGAGCTTCGGGATGAGATTTATGGATACTACTTCACGCTTGAAGACGGGTATACCTTCAATCCCGAGACCAATAAGTTCGTCGCTTCAAACTACGAGGAGAACAGGCTGGCGCTCAGCAGGGTGAACAAGCTCATCGCCGAGGAGACGCGTGACGCCGTCGCCAAGTACAACGACCTCCATTTCTCTACGGTTCTAAGTTCGTCTACCAACCCGAATCTTTCGAGGATCAATCGTCTGCTGAAGGACATGATCAAAGACAAGTCGACAGCGTTGCTAGACATAGTGACAGGAACGGAGTGGTTGTCGGAATGGTTGGACGATGAAGCCCTTGCTCATATCCGAGACAACCATGCTCGGTTCTTACCTGTCGTTGAGCACACTCGTTCCCTCAGCTACGCCGAGGCTTTCAGGTTCAATCTCGGGTACAAGGAGGTTCCGTCGCTTACTCGCAAATTTGTCGAATCAACACTGGAATCCATCCTCACCAGACCGGCCTTCCAGGCAGAGGTGACCACAGAAAAGGTCTTCGATGCACGTAGACTTTTCTGCATCTCCAAAGCTCAAGGTTTCGAACCCTGGTGCATTCCTACCGATGCCCAGATCAATCGGTTGCCTAACGGGCCGATACCACAGTATCAAGATGCTTTTCTACGAGAGCTGCCACAGGTCCAGTGTCAGGGGATGCGGCGGTACTCAGCTGTATCCGTTGCTATCCGGTACATGAATTCACTTTCTGAGCCAAGCAGGAAAATGATCCGAAAGATCGTCCTCCACGAGGATGACACCTCGATTGTTTGGCCCGAGTGTCACGCTGAAGGGCTCATACCCTTCTCCTGGGAGAATGAGCACCTGCAGATCGAGCGCCATGTCAACATTTGGAGGAACATTCTCGTCAACAATCATGCCTGTATGCCGACGTACAGTAGCTCTACTCTCGCGCGTTGGATTCAAGAAGTGTCTGTATTACCGCATCTAGGCATGCGCAAAGACGCATACACGATGATTCTTAATGGAGACCCGGTACCAGAAAGTACGAACCCATCACTCGCTTCGGAGATCTTTGACGTGGCCGTGGATGACGCAGTCTGGCAGTCTTCACTTGAAAAGTGTGCATCGACCGGTTCCGATGGGCCCTTCAAGTCGATCGACATGCGAACTTGTCCAGCTTTTATCATGGCAGGCTTCGTTGAAACTATACACGACATCATTGATGGAACGTCAGCTGTCAAGTGCAACTTTCCCATTAAGAATTTGGCTGACGCGAGGCCGGTGCCCTATGGCCATGTTCACTGGGACTTGGAAACTTGGTGGCTCGAGTGGGAAGAACAAGAGCTAGACAATCGCAACATTGAGCGGCTTCGGAAACAGGGGCCGCCATATCCAGGTTGTGTAGTTCTGGTTCATTACACCAATTTATTGCCGTTCTTCGAGGGGAACACAGCTCGAGTCCCAATCGACCCCAACGACACTGAGACAGAGTTCGCGCCCCAGATCATCTGGCCTGAGCCAGAGAGCGGTGAGGAGCTCGCGTGGTGGTCTGAAATTGACATGGAAGAAGCCGAGGAGAGTAGCGAAGAGATTATGGAAGAGACTGCTATCGAACAGACTACGACAACAAGCAACCCTGCTCCACGAGATGTGTGGCAGCCCGTATGGCAAGGAAGGCGTCTCCACCAGCGAAGGGTAGAAGAGCGAGCGAAAGAACGCCAGAGAAACCGAAGAACGAGGGACCGACAGCGGCAGGCCGTTCAATTAGGCGGAGCGCAGCCATACGAGTCCATCGAACGCCCATCCGAATACCCAGCTGGACGATCGGTCGAAACAGCGGAAGAGAAGCAGGAAAGATTGTGGGCTAAGCTACATGCGGAACGAGTGTACTCTGCTTCCAACGGGGCGCCTGCTTTTGGGAAACACGCGCTCAGAGTCCAGAGAAAAGAATGGAGGGAAGAGAAGCGACGGACTGGGCGGAACCCATGGGATATGCGTCGATGAGCTTTGCCCGTGACAGCTTATCTGTGTCACTACTTTTCCTTGCAGTTTATTTGGGACATGTCTTTCGGTTTGTTGGCTGATATGCCGCTATTCGTTTCATCATGTATCTAGTTATTACATAATACAAAGTCTTTGCTCTTGGATGTCTGTCCCCCTCTTCGACTTCCTGCTGCTCATAGCGCGTGAGATTGACATCAAGTGAGCTCCAGATGAGCAATGTTGATCTCGAGGACATCGCATGCGATGCTGCTGGGTACACATCCTTGCCGCCTCGACTTCCCAAGCATGGTCTGCTGTGATCAGCAAACTTTGGTGGCAATGCAGGGGTGGCCATCTCCCCCCTTGCGACCCCGAGTCTTGAAGCCAGATAGGAGAAGGTTGCAGGCTTTGCGATAGTCGTATTTTCACCCCCAAACCGTCGGAGCGCTGTGCCATCTGCGGCATGGAAGATGATCCTCGTTTCTTGAGCCGCGCCACCAACGCCATGCAATCTTGGAATTGATACATCTGACCGACTGCTTTCTAGGGTGATGAAGTCAAATATTTGCTTTTGTTGATGTAAGGTCGGGCACGAAGTCCCTCAAGGTGGGTAGTTCAAGGCGTGCCGTTGAGCTGTAAAAAGCATCCATCGGCGGCGGGTTTCACCTGCAGCTCCCCGTCCCGCCTTTGCCCATGCACCACGCAACTAGCACAACCACATCCCCTGAAGCGGCAAACAGCACCGGCCCATGAACAGATGAACGATAGCCCGCGCTCGAGCTTCCAGGTCGCCGGTAGTTCTATCGATGACGTCGGGCCGCCAGCGTCGCGTACACTGCGGCGTTCCCGAGGCCGTATCTCAACGCGTGCGGACGCGACATGAAGCTACCTAGGTACGCTCAGCTTGACGTCCAACAGCCATTGCGCCCTCAGACCTGCTGTGACGCCTCCATCTCTCCATACACACTTGCTACCTATCAGCAACAGTTACTCGGAAAAACACGCCACCAATTGCGCTGAGATAGCCGCTTATCTCACGTCGTCACACCCCCCATCCTCACGAACGAGTAGCCACCCACCGTCGCCTACAACCATTCAGGCATCTAGCTTCAAGATGACGCCCTCGATATCCCGAAAGCGCTCACGCTCCGGCTCGCCTAGCGAAGAACAGCCATCGAAACGTCCACACACTCAAACCTCGACATCAAGCGCCCTTGATGTTCAAGCTGCCCCCGACGAGACCGAGCACAGCGCGGCGTGCGACCACTCGCCCTCCATCCCTGCCAGGAACAACTTGGAGGGGTTCTTGAAGTGGCCTCGCGAATTGCGCGAGCGAGTGTATGAGTACTACTTCACGATGGAAGGTGGCTACCACTACAACTATACCACCAACACACTCACGACTGAGCGCGGAGATTGCGTCAACTACCAACTTGGCCTGGTATGTCGCCGGATCGCCATCGAAACCCGCTCACTTCCGTTCAAGCTGAACGATGTCTGTTTCACTACAAGCTATTGCGAATCTACTTCGGAGAGAGCTGGCCACTTCGACATATTGCTGCGGACCATAGACGCAAACAAGAACTACCTGGTACTCGGCAGCGCCGCATTTGGAGGCCAACTTGATAGTGCTCACAACCATGTAGCCAAGCATTTTCCGTTATACCGAAGCATCATTCCCAAACATATCGCGGCACTTTCGAGGTGGCCTATGGACTGGATCAAGGCGTTGGGTGAACCCGCTTCACAGAATCGTCGATTCACCTCCTCAGTACTGGATTACCTGGCGCAACTACCAAACTTCGATCAGTTCTCAACGACACAGGACTGTTGGACTGATGTGGTGCCAGATGTTCGCCGCATCGTGGACTCTCATGTCGACCCATGGTCGTTTCCTAGCCAAGACGATGTCGAAGAGATTAGCCGTATAGTACCCGACTCACTCCAGCCGGCATCGGCAAACTATCCGAGACGTTACTGGGACCGATTAAAGTATCGCTTCTCTGCCGCTGCTATCGCTATCCACTTCCTTGATAGTCTACCCACCGCTGTACGCAAGCGAATGCACGCCATCACCCTGCATGAGAAACACGTTTCTGTCGGGCAACCAGAGTGCCATGCGGAGGGTCTCATCCCGTTCTGTAAAGAAAATCCACAACTGCGTATCGCGCGTATTGTGGACCTTTGGGGGAACGTGTTGCAAACACGCTCCGATCCTCTCTACAAGGTTGTTTCCACCTATCGAGAATCCCCAGACCCGGGTCTCCGGAAATTGCGTGCTGAGCATGTCACTGAAGCTATTGCAGCATGGGTGATGGAGGCCCTCGCCCTGATCAAGCTAGGCATGCCAGTGGGCATGTTCTCGCTAATCCTCGACGGCGCTCTCCAACCGAACAAGACATTCCATGTATTCCAGACTGTACAGGTAGATATCGCGTGCCAGAAAGCCTTCGAACTCCACTGTGCCAACCCACAGGCCTGGGTCCATAAGCCCAGCGCTGTTCGGTGGTATGAGACCAGGAAGAGCCCATGTTATATCATGAAGGGCTTTCCACAGGCCATGCAAGATATCCTCGACGATAAAGTTGTTAGTGTGGAATGCAACTTCACAGTTCCACCACCCCTTCCTCCCGTCTTCGATCCTGTAGCCTTACAATGGCCCTCTGTCTGGCAACACTTTCCTTCTTTCGACGATTGGGCACTCCTCAAAAAGAACAACCATGGCGCCGACCACGACACCGAAGAGCCTTTGAAAAGGTGGCTGTCGCTGCGCATGAAGAATCTGATTTCCGATGGCGTGCAGAACGAGGGCTCCATCTGGTGATGCGGGTCGCAATGATGGAGAGTCAACGTGCTTAGTGTTTAACATCCTCGCTTCTTTCAACTATATTACTACGACTTTCTCTCGCATCGAATGCAACATTGTCACCAAAGCAGTATATAGCGCGAATCAACTACTTTTTAGAACCTCATGTCCTTGACGATGTCTGTCTCGTGCTGCCTTCATCTACGATAATCTGTCCGTGCACGTGTTCATGTTCCATGCGCCACGGACACTTACCAGGGGTAGACACCTGCCGAGACCCCTCCAATACTGTACCTCACAACTGGCCTCACGTCTTTATCGCATACTTGCATTCGCTACGAATTTGCGTACTGTGACTATAAGGACAGGCAACGATACAAGCGCAAGGGTCGATGAATGCGAATGACTATACACACTTTCGCTGAGATCATCGCCCGCGGAACCAGCCCTAGCCCATTGGCTTTCGGAAGGGCCACGACCCACAATGTCGGAACCGGACACGTCGCGCACGGCACCAAACATCTCGAAATCTGACGCAGACGATGGAGTCAAGGCGTCTGATTCGCTCTCCAATAGCTACCTCGGCAGGCTACCACAGGAGTTGCGAGACGAGGTTTACAAGCATTACTTCACGGCGCGTGGTGGCTATCTCATCGATCCCACCACGAACACCTTGCGTGCAGTTGATGGAAATCCCATTGATCTATCATTGAGATTAACATGCCACGCTATCGCAAAAGAGACGGAAGGGTTAGCGCTCCAATACAATACCATCCACGCCACGACTACCGAAGAGAAGCGCTTCATAAGGGCAGCTTACCACTCGTTGAGAGTAACAAAAGGGCATTCCTTCGACCATCACAGGGCTCTGGTGCAGCTCTCTAGATGCATTACCCCAAGTGTAGCCGATGAGATCCTGGAAGGGTTCCCTCAGTATAGGGACGCGCTGCGGGAGTTGATAGCAAACAGAGATAGGGAGGGGCCAGGTAGGAAATACATGCGCTGCACTCCTCCCACAGCTACAGAGGCCTGGTCTACGGAGCAGAGATTCGTCTCCCGTGCCGTGAAGATAATGAACGAGCGCTTGGATATCCCCGGATCACTATTCAGTACTCTAAGTCGTCTACATTTGTTGTCGCTCTTGAACACCGGTCCGGAGCAGCAAGCGCCCTGTTGGGAATTCCAGAGGAAAACGAACCCTCTCGAAATCCGTTTCAGCCGGATCGATGGAAGGCCTGTTATGGTTGAAGATAAACCGTCATCGTACTTTTCCGCAGCGGCCGTGGCAATACGATTCTGGAACGCCCTCGACCCGACGACCCGCAAGCAAATCCGACGATTCGATGTAGACGAGGATAGGCGCTCCAGGTTCTTCCCCATGTGTCATGCGGAGGGCTTCATCCCGTTGTGGCGAGAGAACCCCAAGCTTCGCATCAATCGTCGCGTCAGTCTCATGAATACTATTGTCGAAGAAGCTCGTCAACCTGATAGACGGGCTTGGCATCGGCAGCACGCGCATCATGCGGACAGTAAGTGGCACGTATATCTATAGCGCGAGATCATTACTAAACGTCGCACAGTACTTAAGACGTTCTGGGATTGGATCGCCGAGGTCAGAGCACTACAGGCATCACTTGACATACCCAAGGAAGCGTTCAACTTCACCTTTTATTCTGACGCATCGCCCGAAGACACTAGAAAGATATTCGATCTCATGCAAGAGGCAGCGGCCTGGCAGAAGGCGCTCGGCGAAGTTTCAAAGTCCGGCTGGCATGCTGTGAGTTCCGATTACTCGAAATACCTTTGGGACCCGTCCGGGCTGGCCTGGCAGGCACTGCAGGATATATCGGACGGTTCCTCTAGCATCAAGTGTGACTTTGACATGGGCGATTCTGTGGATCCAAAACAGCTGTATCGGGGGGACGGTTACTGGCAGCACGAGAAGTTTGGCGCACACTGCGCGGTGCATGACTCTAGTAGTTGGGGGCTCTCGGGATGACTGAGACCATAGGCTGCGCATATTTGCTCATGTCTGCAGCTTACGATTTATTTTGGCAAACGTTTTCCTCGTTCGATGCGCAGCGTGCAAGGCAGTGGCAGCCACATTCTGCTATTTCGGTCCATGCTATTCATAAGGTGATTCGACAAGCAACCTAGTGTTGTAAGCACAGCCCCCACATCTCAAGGCACTACGTCACGACAACAAGATTGGCGTTGCGCAAGATAGCACGACGGCAACGAACTCACGGATAAATATCCATCAAATTTACCTGTTGTTTTCCAACATCCTTAGTATCTATCTACCCTCGCTAAACACTACGGTACAAGTCTTACCTTTCTGCCATCAAACCCGGAAGGTTTCAAATCGCATAGCCATCCTCATCACACCCGCACAGCAGCTCTATCATCGTTTACACCATCATGCGGAAAAACGCTCCGCATTATCGTTGGCGTCCGCATCATTCGCGCAATTCGCGTCGCTCAAGTCTTATTCCACCGTTAAGCCCAACTATTTCTCTCGATGAAACTTCGAGTGATAGTCCGTCAAGATCACGCTCTCCTCTATCCTTATACCCGGTCTTCCATTATAAATCATCAATCGACGGATTTGAACCACTCCGTAACTACGATTACCTTCACCACGCTGCTGTATGGACGCCATTTGGTGGGACGGAGTTCATCCGCGATGATGGGCTGTTGATCGCTCGGAAAATGGACGCCACTCGTTGGCAACAGCTCACGAGGGACGGAAAGGAAAGACCGTATCTGAGTGCCCATAGGATGGGTTACACTAACAAGAATCGTTTCAACAAAGCGCGGAAACATGCCGAATCCATCTCTGGCTCGAAATATACCGCGTCCAACAATTGCCAGACAGCCGCAAAAGAGTTTGTCAAACTCTCCGTTGTTAAGCACCTGTCCAGTCACAGACTGGGATCACAAAAGGAGCGAACGCAGTTGCTGAAGAACAAGCATAATCGCAAGAACGTGAATACTGCCCTGGAGACTTTCAAAACACGCCATGGGTCTGTTCCAGCTGATTTGGCGAGGTTCATTGTTGGTTGCGGGGTCAGTCTACTATCTGAGTTGAACAAACCAATCACCCGATTTCGACACAGAGCACCCAAACGCACACTTCGACGGCATAGAATATAAGTGCATCGATAATTTGTACGTATCATTCCCTCTAAAGAAAACACGATGCATGTACTGACAGAACGCCTCCCATGTAGAGATTATTTCCCCATCGGCCTTTCCCAGATACTATTCGACGTCGCGTCGCTTGACCAAGACCCCAACGAAGGGTCGAATCGTCGATTACAGCTTGAGCTGTTCAGCACTCGCAACAGGTTTCAGTCCGCTAGATCTAGCGTCCACAACAAGTTCTCTCTGCCGAGACGATCTCATCGCTATCGCAGTGGCGCTCCTACCGACGCGGCTCGTCAACGCGAAGTTGACCGCAGCGATAGCTCCTACTAGAATGGCGAAGAGACTACCCTGATCAATCGTAAGCTAAATACTTTCTACTGCATAAGCAAAACTTCCAGGTGCATATATACCGTGCATTCCGTGGACCACGACTGACGAGTAATGATAGGCGACAGCAGATGCAGCGCATACCCGGAGATGAAGCACACCCATCCTTGACTCATAAGCATGAGTGGCACCTGCCATGTCCACGTCAACCAAAAGCATTTCTCGAACTGCTTCAAAGCGGGACGGCGCAGAGTGTCTTGCGGGTCGTTTTGTCCGTCGGGCTTCAGACTTTCAACGTCTTTACTCCCCAATTGCTCGCTTGAGTCGCACTTGCATTCCTTGAGAACAATGTGTAACATCGCAGAGACTTGGTCGTTTGTGAGGGTTTGCGCATCCGTAAGCGAGTGCGGGAGATCTTCCAGCATGCGTAGCTGCGTCGAGCTGATCAGGGCGGTAACGGCCAACCACAGACTGGAGTGCCAGAGCATGCGCGCCGCCCAGATTGTGGTGGTCACCTCTGGCCATGAGAATATGCCAACGTCGACCGCAGTCAACATGATAGCCTGATTGACGAAATTAGTAATAGACCTGTACATTAGAATCGAGATGTAGCTCACGGCTGCTGTTACAAATGAAGTCTCTTTTTCTTTCGAATATCTGAACTTGACAAACAGAATGCGCAGAAGTTGAGGTTCGTGTTGATCGCGGTATATCTGATGAATGGGCTGTAATGTGTAATGTTGCAAGGCTCCGTGATAACTCCATGTGAGCACTGGAAGTAACAGGTCGGAAAGTCTCCCCATGACGACCAGTCGATGCGATACTTATTTTCCCTTTCAATTTTCGACAAAAAGAGATGAGAGTAGACGTTGATCAACTTGCTACAGACGAGAACAGCGAGGTATGCTGGATTAATTGACTCGAGGCGGCTGCTTTGGACGCCGTCCAATGTTGCGACAGATGCTGCCTGACAACGCAGCACCTCGCGCGACATGCAATATGCAGCAAGCAGACGCCACGAATGGCTACATGTCAGCCACAAGGCAGAGCATTGGGCTGGCATCTTGTTCACCGGGCAAGTATATGTGTAAAGCTCATGATTGTGGAGGCGAAGCCAAGCTGTGCCAATGCGTGCAGGGAGGCGCGTCGCGCGCCGGACAAATTCAGATCGGGCGGGGCAAAGTAAACATCGGTACTGCCTCTCAGCCCCAAACCGCGGCAACCATCGCGCCAGTCGCATCCCGTGAACAGCACTACCTATAGGGCAAATGCGCACTGCTCAGGGCCGCAGCGACCAGAATGACAGCGCACCGTGGTCGCTCGCCCTCTGACTTCACGCTTACCGCGTCCTTCCCTTCTGCGATGCCGGGAATATCCATCACCACTCCTAGGTACTCCACAACGAAACATGTATCAATTAATATAGACAACTTAACCCTTTCTACTATCTACGACCCCCCAAACCCCTTCTCCAACCCCCTCAGCCAAATCCCCGCCGCATACGCCCCCGGATCAGGAATCTTACTCCTCTCACTCCCATCCTCACTAATATACGTCGCGCGCCCAAACTTGGCCTTCATATCCTTTGTGCTATCCGCCTTCTTCTCCGCGACATCCACACTCTTGCTCAGATCCTTGCTCTCAGCCAATGTATTGATAAACGGGATGAGAACGTCCATGACCGTTCTATCGCCTTCCCGTGCACTGGTATAATTCTTGAGGTTCTCGAGCGCAGCGGACGCGGAGGATGCGAGTGTGGAGATATCTAGTGGTGCGTTCTGCGATAGTGTGGCTTTTGAAAGTGCGTTCGTGAAGGCGGTGACGAGGATAGAGAGGATGGCGCCGAGGGAGCCGCCGACGTCTTCGACGTTTTCGCCTATGCTTTCGAGGAGGGCGAGGATGGGTGGTGGGCTGCTTTCTACAGCGTCGATGTTGGCGAGGATGGATTTGCAGACGCCGGCTACGGCTTCGCCGCAGTCGCCGTCGCCCATTTGGAGGTCGTATTGTGTGATTGTGGGTTCGGCTGCGAGTGCGTCTTTGCAGGCTTGACGGAGGGCGGGAATGAGGGATGGTGGCGTCGCGGGGCCCTTGTGGAGGAGGGATTTGTCGGCGGCGGCGGCGTTGGCTTTGTTGCGGAGCTCTTCGGTTTCCTTGTTGATGTTGAGGGGTTGGTAGCCATTCTTTGGCCATGCTGGGGCGTTTGTGGGTGCGTCTAGCAGTTCCATGACGTCTTCATCTTTGAGATCCATGGCCTTTGCCATTCCGCTCATGTTGCCAAGTGTGATGCTGAAGCCTTGGGCATTGAGAGACGTTTCCAGCACGCCGGCGTAGATGCGTGTTGGTACGATCTTCCAGTCGCGCTTCAGGGCTATCAGGGCGAGGTTCACCAGGGCGTCGAATTCGAGGTTTGACAGACCGCCGAAGTTATTGACGAGCATTACGACGTTATCGTTGGGATTGAAGGTGACGAATGCGCGGTCAGAGTCGGAGGGGTCGAGGAGGTAGCGGAGCATCTCTTTGATCACGTCTTCGGGACTGGGCATCGGAGAGATGGTTCGTAAACCCTGGCGAAAGTCAATTTGAGGCTCTTGGGACGGCAGAATTGAGCTGATGAAACTTACAGGCTCGTTGTGAATACCCATACCAACCACACAAGCATCGTCCTGCACGCTCTCGAATGCTTCTCGGCCCGGCACATGGCAATGATCAAGACTCGTACCAATAGTAACCAGCTGCGAGTTGCCCAACTCGCCAATCTTCCTACACCGCTCGAAAGCCCAGCCTTTCTGTGATGCAGCACCAGCAAGCTTGATAACCAACAAGTTACCAGCCAGTCCTCTCCTTCCCACCTTGCCGCTCTTCTCGCGACCCAGGGCAGCGTCTTCCGCCATGCACACAACGTCGACTTTGTAGCCTAGTGCTTGCCCTTTCTCTCTCGCGAGACCAAAATGTAGCATATCTCCTGTGTAGTTGGTAATGCACAAAATGACACCCTCATTACTTGGTACATTCCGTATTCCGGCCATGATTTGCTTGGTACTGGGAGACGCGAAGATGTCACCACATACGGCAGCTGACAGCATGCCGTCGCCGACGAAGCCGGACCATGCCGGCTCGTGTCCTGAGCCACCGCCAGATACGATGGTGACTTGATTCGGAGGGTGTGAGAGGTTGTAAACGACGCGGTTGGCCTCATCGAGCGCCATGTGGGAGTTGCGTGTGCATAGGGAGCGGAGGTTGTGTAGGACCACGCCCTCCGGGTTGGGGAAGAAATGCTTTCTCGACATTGTTACGCTTGGTATGGATTCGTGTAGTATTCAAAAGTCTGAAGGTTGTTAGCGACTGTAATGTGTTTGTCTACAATAGTGTGAATCCGGAGACTGCTGTAGAACATACCTCAATTCAATCAAGTATGCCAACGTATACACAGCTCGAAAGTAGCAGAATTGAATCCAAGAAATCAAGACACGCGGCGTACCGCCAATTCAGCCGGACATCGTGCCTTTTAAACAAGTCCCCCGCATCCCCCGCCTCGATCAACATCATGACCACGAACCCCGCTCGTGGGCACCCCGTCAACTCAATTTTTCGGTGCCAGGTATTCAACACGCGTCTAGAAGCCTAAACACGAGCTCAAATTAGCCCGAAACGATGTCAGAATGATATGCTAGGCTTGGGTATACTGCATTCAGATAAGTGGGCAGTAGGAAGCTGGAGAGAGGGTCGTGTTTGCGCCGGGGTTGCCGCTTTGGGAATGCCGGGCGGAAGCTTGGCTTTTGTGGAGGAAGCTCGCATCGGTCGGAGCTCCGAGAGCTATTAGGTCGGCGTCTCGCGACGAGACGCTTGTAATACCTGCAGTATCCGTGCGGTTCATATCAACTTGTGACCTTGCGGAATAATTTTGTACCTTGTAAGAGACGAGTGTAACCCTGTCAAAATTCGATTTTGAGCATGTAGGCGAGCTGATCGTATTGATATCGCCGCAAAAGGTAGCGGACTATGATCGATCGCTTCTCAATACCTGCAAATGAACAGAGCGTCGCACCCACAACTCTCCGTTGTCCAGTGTCCACACATCATGACAAGCAACCGGACAATCCACTCAGGAAAAGAAAGATCCCAATCAGGACCATGACCCGCTCGTCAAGCATGATCATATAGCGCCACATGAGCTTCTAGTCAAATATGATCTTCTTGCCCTTCAACAGTGTGCCACCGAGCAGTTTGCCTACTGCGTAACCAATGTAAGCGCCGGTAACGATAGTGACGGGCCACTTCTGCCATTCGCGGTCCCTGCGTTTCGTTAGCTATGCCCATTGCAAATACGTTGTCGACTCCAGTCTCAACGCTGAATTCCGTCGAGTACTTACCAATCCAATGGAATAGGTACAGCACCCAGCCATGCACCGAGCACGGTACCAATCAGTCCTCCGTAGACTTCATCCATAGGCAGAAGTAGCGCGATGATCTGCCTCCAAGTCTCGCCGTCTACTCCGTGCACGTATACCAAAGGAAGTGTGCTGAGCAGCGCGATGTGGGCACCAGCAAGGAGGGTGTGCATGTGATGCGTGGTGGCAGGCGCACCGAAGAGAACGAGGGTCGCGGTGAGGAGCGGTGTTGCGGCGAGCGTGGTAAGGAGGAGTGATAAGAATGCCGGCTGTATCCGTAGTCAGTGATGTCTCTTTCGAGTATGCTGTCGAAAGCCTAATGTAGGCTGTACGAGTGGGAGTGTAGACGTACGACAATCTTCGAATTGAGCCCCTGCTCCAGCTTGCCAGGTGCCTTCCCCTTCTTCTCACCAGGCTTCTTGCTCTTCAAGGAAGGCGTCCCTCCTGTTGGCGGAAGGCATACTGCCACAAAGGCGATTTGCAGCACGGCGAGCGGCGCCAGAGTGGAAAGGAGCGTCGGCACCGGGTCCGCGACCAATGCAGGAAACTTGAAGGCATAGACCGAGAGGACGAGTATCGGGTGTATATGCGTGTAAAGTCGTGCAGTATCGTTCTTCAATGGCTCAATTGGCGGCGCCGTGGAGGGTTGAACCTTTGCCGTCGCGTTGGCGTTGATGACAGTTGTGCTGGCCATGTTTACGAGTGAGATGGAGAACAACGATGCACGCTGCCGTCAATGGGATGGATATGTCAATTGGCGACGCAAGGTAGTGTGAGCGGCGTCTAAAGGAGCGGAAGTGGCGCCTGGCCTGTTGGTGTGTTGCAGTCGCGGGTGTTGCGGAGGAATGTCGCGCATCGGAAAGTTTCGTGATCATGTCCGTGCTGCTCGCTCATTGGTTCAACAGCGGATACCTTTCGAGCACCTCTATGGTTTGAACGAATTGGTAAATATGTGTGAACGGTAATGGAATTCATCGACTGCTTATTTGTCTTGCCCTCGCTTTTGCTCATCTCGTAGCGTGTTTCTCGTGCGACATGTATCTGGGTAGTAGCATTCCTCCAGCATCACCTTGCAGACATCTACTGCTTCTGCTCGCCCTTCTTCGGTAGCAAGTTCCTCAAAGACAGATCATAGACAACGTCCTCCACATCCTTGACTCGGTACTTCAATCCATCGCTGCGGCGGCGCAAGCTGTCGTTCTTGAGGTTGAGGATCTGGAAACCAGCGTGCAAGTCCTTGACAAACTGATTGATGAGAAGCGGACGCTCGTAATCACCGAGAGTGACTGCGTTACGTGCAAGACGTGTCTGTCATTGTCAGCATTGATGCGGGTTGGAGCTGAGCGAGGCAACGAACCAGTTCCTCGACGAGCGTCATGAGAGAATGGAGGTACTCTTCGAGCGAGAGGTGGAACTCATCGCGGTCCTTGAGGTTCACGGGGACTGGTAGAATTAGTGATGAGCATGTACATTGTAATCTTGAACGTACTCTTGAAGATCTCGCCGAGCTCCTCGATGGTCAAGAGACGGCCGCATTGCACCTCACCACCGTCGTACTTGTAACCACCGAGCCAGCCCCAGAACAAAGCGCTCTCGCACTGCCGTGTTGTCAGTATTGCGATAGCGATATCGTGTGGTTGATGAGCTTACTGCGCCCTGCATCTGACGGCTCCACATGTTGTTGAACTTGTAATACGGCATCTTGGACGCAGCCTGCGACAGGTTGCCAACGGTGTCGATCACATTTCCGATAGGCTCTTGTGCCGCTTTGAGGATGTCAGGCACTGCAGTTCGTTTAGTTGTGGTGTCACCAGACCTGTGCAGAGCGACTTACGCTCGCTGACAGGTGTCGAGTGGGCTCTAGACAACACGAATGAGACGTTGCGGTCTACAATATGTCAGTATAGTCCGCTGCTCTTGTAGAGAATACTCACTGTGCTTCTCAAGCGCCTGGATGATGTCGCGCAGCTCCTGTCGCGTTGTGAGTACGCTATCACGTGCAGCTCCATCGGCCGCCACTTACATCCCGGGTAGCAGTGTCTTCGTCTACGCGCGCCTGGAGGTCCTGGAAAATGGCTGGGTTGACCATACCTGAGTTCGCTGCCATTTTGACGTGTGGTATGGTATTGAGGCGTTGTTGCGAGGAAGTTCGTGTTGGTGGCTGAGTTGACGATTGTTTGTCACGGCAAGCTACGAAATTTTGGTCTCTCACTACTCACCGCGCAAAGTTGCTTTTATTAAGCTGCAACCACACGAATCAGGCTACCATTTGTACGAGATGTGCATGTACGGTTCGCCCGCGTCAAATGGGCCATATAAGCAGGTGTCACCATCGACATGCAGCACATTCAAGGAGAGGTAACAGGCGTGCGCCACCAAATGCTGCGTGACATGGCAACCACCACCTCACTCCAAGCACTTGTAGACAACACTTCATGACAATAGTTCATGTCATGCAATGACCTTGATTAATGCTTGCTTTCAACGACAAGATGTACATTACCGCCAAGGATTGCACAAGACGAACACAGTACCGCCCTTGCTTTTACCTTCATGCAAATGGCGAGTAGAGATGCCTTGGATCATGCGAGTAGATGCTTGATAACGAGGAATGGAGGGCATATCACGCTCAAGCATTTAGTATCATATAACGGCGTTGCATACAGATGATTATGTTTTCAGTCGTCAACTGTCTCCAAAGAGCCAGCACATTTCAATCTTAATATCAGGCTTCTTCCTCAAGCGACTGGCAAGCCAGAAGTCTTAATGAAAAAGTCGCGTCTGCCAGAGGTAGTGAAATACTGGCGACACTGTGTCAAGGAAGATGAGCAAGCCCAGAGCCTCCTCGACTGGTTTCAAAAATAGGAATAATCAAGAATTCTCCCGTGGGAGAGTTTCAGAGATTAAACTGAAAAGAACAGATACTACACTTGATCTAGGGGATGTTAGTGGGGTTCAAAGTTGGAGGGTAAAGTGGACGTACCTAAGCCAAAAGGCAAAGAGAGCTAAGGAACAGAAGAGGAGGCAGAGGGACGGCAGAGATATATACTGGCCCTGGCCTTGGCGCGCTAGACGTCACGTGAGGTCCAGTAGCGTCGCACGTACCTTTTCTGCCTGCTGTCGGGAGAACTCCGGCGTCCGGGCGCCTGCAAAACATTGCCTGTGATGGTGAGTCTCCAGGCTCCAGTATTACGCAGCACCTTTACCTACTCAAACACGTCGTACGCCTTTGCGTAGCGGCTTTCAGACTCACTTTCACTGTCAAGATACGTCATCGACTTTGTGGCGAGATCCATCCCCGATGGCCATCGTGCTTCGTCTGAGGATGGCGTTGCATGAGCGTATCGAGACGCGTCGCGAAGTGACCTGATTATCCCGAGTTGGGTACAATGTTAGCATATACATCGTGCTTGAAGTTGCACCCCCCATGTAAGGACGGTGATGTATACGTAAGGGAAACACCTCATTTACAACTCATCAAGAACAACCATCTTCGCATACGGGTACATTTACATTCGTCTATGCTGATAGCGCAGGAATAGCAATGCTGCCTGTAGAATACGAGAACGCTCCGCCACTCTCTCGAACGCATGCACACCGCGAGTTACTCCACGCTCCATAGCATCATATCTCTCGCACTATAATACTACTGCGCAGCTTCCGAACCCCCATATCTCGGCGAACCCGTCCGTCTCGCGCCCCCCTGGTACACCGCATAACTTTTCGTTTAACTCGCCTTCTTCGTAAGCGTCGGCTTACCACGAACCATCTTGTACCTTATACTCAACTTGACGACGCGACGCTCCTTCTTCCCCGCACTCTTCGCGCGCGTCCGGCGACCTTCCACCTCCCTTGGCTCCGCATCGACCGCATCGCTCGGCGCCACCATCGCGAGTTGTTCACGAGCGTGGAACTCGCAGCTTAAGAACCTTGCCTCTTCGCAGAACCACTGGAAACTTGGAGCGTAGCCGGCCTTTTTTGTGGTGTTGTATTCTCGACCTTCGATGAGCGAGATGTTGTCGTAGAGGAGTTGGGTCGCCCAGCTCTCGCCATCCCATCCGATTTTCATGTTGAGCGCTGATGTATCGATGCCTTCTCCCTTTACGCTTTCGTCGGCTAGCGAACTCGGCGTCATAAGGCCGGTTGTATGGCGTTGCGATGAGGCTGTCGCGCGGCGAATGCGTGGGGTGATGGTGTAGAGGAAGAGAGGGCTGCGTAACAAGAAGCAAAGGTCGTCTGATGCTCGCGATTAGTTGATTGCAGCTATACTGGCCTGGCTACTTACCAAGGAGCTGTGTTCGATCGTGCGACGGTAATTTGCCCAAAGAGTCGTCGAATGAGCTTTGCAGATGACTGCGCAGCCTGTCTTTGGGCGGCCCAAGACGGAGCCTTAGCTTCATCGCTCTTGTCGGTTGTGTGGCGGTTCAAAAGACGGGTTGCTGGTGGTCTTTAGGCCGTGTTGTATCTGTCCCGAAGGTCGCGCTGCGTGAGAGGTCACAAGGTTGTGAATGGTGAGACTCCCGCGATAGGGAATATAAGTCGAGCCATACTTAGTGATTTTATTGCCTTAGACCGCGGACTGACTTTCTCTCACTCGTCAACCCATAACAGTCCTCGTGCGCAGTGGTTAGTCATCATGGGCCTGTCGATCGTTCAAAGTGAAGGCGACGACCGAAAAGGCCTGCGGACTACATCACGATGAAAACATGCAAGGTAGATGACCCAACGTTAATGAAGGCTCTAGAGTTTTAGGTTTCCGTTGGATGAGGTACCAATCTAGGAATGCTATCTGCTCGACGACCTGATAATTGGCTAGAGTGGGCTGGTAGCTACCGCCATCGGCAAGGTGCCCACGGCAAGCGCTATACGGAGACTTATTACATCCTGCCACCACATATCGAACCCACGGAGTCGTCATTATGGGGCTTCCGCTACTCGACAACAGCCTCTCCAGCCTCCTTCTCCCTCGCTATACGCTCTTCCTCGTTCTTTGCACGCTCCGCCTCATCCTTCTTACGCTTCTCCTCATCCATCTCACGAAACCTCTCCGCCAGCATATGCACCCTGTCAAAGAGCGCTATCATTGCCTCCCTCTCACTCACGTCCGACTTACCCTTCGCCAGCGTCCACTCGCCAACCAAGAAGCGCGCAACATGACCCTCCCAACGGACCGCACCAGGAATCCAGGATTCCGGTTCCAATTCCCACGCGATATTGACTGAGAGAGACTTTTGACCCTCTATCGTTGACGCATCGAATCCAGGTGGGTAATCAAAAGACCGCGCCATACTGTCAAGTGAATCGTTAGAGTCGCCGCCGTCAACGAGGGTCGTTGCACCGGAATGGAGTTCTACGTCTTTGTCATTTTGCGGGCCCTCCCACGTGTAGTTTCGTAGATGTTTTCTTCCCACGTCGAGAAGATAGATGATGTCCTCTTGACTTATGTTAGTCAATCACTTCCGATGGAAAAGGTGGCACTTACTACACCAAGGCTGGTACTCCGTAGAAGTGAAGACTCCTAGCTTCTTGTCCGTTATGACGTATTCTACCTGGTTCTTGAAGTTCGGGTCGCATTTCTTTTCGTCCATGATTACAGTAGTCTTGATGTGTTCTTTACGTGGAAGAAGTTACGGACTGGCCATGAAACAGCATCTTATATGGTACATGCGTTTGATATCAAACTTCTTCAGCGATGTGGGCGACGTTTTGGCTTGCTACCCATTCGCAGCATGAGAGGTGGCTAGACACGTGTCGCATGTTGCTGCATACATGTCGCTAAGTCATGATCAGTAGCTACCTGTTAAGGTAATGTATGTCTCTACTTTAAACACAGTCTTATCAGTAGCTACCTCTTAAGGTAATGTATACCTGTACATTAAACACGGTTCTATAGGATGCGACACGAAGTCTGGCTACCACTTGTGGCGGCGCAAGATAGCTTGGCTGATCATACCTTCCCGCATGTTTGCGAAAGCGGCTTCGAGCAATCGAGCTGCATATCCACAATGTCTCGACAAGCATCACTCAGAGTCAGGCAGCCTTGGATGATTGAATGGTACCGTTGATAGTTTGGTACAAGCCTAGTATACATTATGATAGAACAAATGGCCGCCAGCAACAATCCGCCGCGGCCAAGAGGTGAAGCACAGGGCACTAGTAATACAGACAAGCCATGAACATAACCTCAATGATCGCCATGAGCCACATCACTCATACTCTCGTGCCAAAGTAACAACCTTCTGAAACACATCGAGCAGCGCATCTGTCGGCGAGGAGGTACTTCTTCCCTTGGCCATCACATACCCATCAACGACAATAAGAACAACACTGCCCTCAAATACCGTCGCTCCACGAGAGTCCTTCTCCGCGCCCTCGTATCGTCGAATATCCAACTTGTTGTTGCAATCGTCACGGTTCTTGGCGCTGAAGGCTGGGCGACTGATGGAATGCTCGAGTGATTCTGTCTGCCAGGCATGGTCGTGCATGAAGGTTGGGTTCGCGAGGAGAGCTTCAATGGCCTCTGTAATGTGTTAGCAAATCAATCAGCATGTTGAAGAGGGTTAGACTTACTGAGGAAAGGTGTGTAGTCTGAAGCGGTGAGAAGCGGGAGACCACGGTACTTCTGGTCCGCTAGCATCGTCTGGAAAGCGTGTCGTACTGGGTTGAAAGTCATGTTTGGAAGTTGTACTTGTTGGATTGGAGTGTAGATATTTGCGAGTTATGTTTCGGCGGGACCAGGCTTTTATGTGGTCGGCGCGGTGCTTGATCTGATGCTTTACTCATGTATCCGGCTTGTTGATCGTTTGCTGCTGTCACAATGGAAGATAGAACTTTACCAATTGTAGCGGTATCATCTCGCGGCATGAAGGCGATGTCACCGTGCCAGTGGAGACCCCCTTCTGGACGTTTGGCATAGTCCGTAAAACCCACATGCAGTGGCGCGCCACACTCACAGAACGAAGAACTCGCGAATCATCTTCTGATTCCCGTTCGCATCAAGGTCCCCAATCCATGCGGCTGGTAGAAATGTCGCAGAGAAGCCACCCTTTTCGTCCATCCCAGCCTTGATTATGCAATTCCATAATCTCGCTTCTTCTACCGGCCAGCCGGTGGTTTGGTCTACTTGGGCCTCTTCCAATTCGATCGCTCGTTTGGACACCGCCACATGTTGCCCCGCATCCCAAAGGCCCTCGCGTGGTGGGTTACGTTCTAGAAGCGCTACTGCCTTTCGTCGGGTAACGGGACAGCGGCATCGAGTTGCGACAAAATAGAGCTGAGGAATTATCGCAATGTCGAAAGTAAAGTGAGCGGTGTTGGGGTTCGTGGGCGGCCTCGAGTCGATGATTGCTTGGGCATGATGCAGGATCTTCTTGAAGTGATCTAGATAGTTGTCGTATGTCTTCTCGATGACTGTTGCTGAGCATGATACGTAAACAAACGTCGTGTGATACGAAACCTTGAGGGCGTTCGCAGCCATTAATTCATCGTTCGAGAGCGCATGATACTTCTCGAAGCGCTGCATGTTCTCGTACCAGAGATGATGGCACGCCAACAGATTGTCGCGTTCTCGATACAGTTCAAGACTAGGATCCTGCCGAACGAGTGATCTTCTTCCCATAATATACAGATGAGTTATAGATGCATTGCGAAGCTCGAAGTAGGCCTGGTGCGCCTCGGAGAGACTCGCAAATGAGCGCTTGGAGTACGAAGCAGGCATCACTTGCAATATCTCCAAATCTTCCTGAATTCTGGCGCCATAGAGCAAAGCTTGCGCCATGCCGCGGGTGAAGATGGACATCAACTTGTCTTCTGTTGAGCTTCTCGAAGGTCCGGACCCGTCCAATGCTACCTTTGGGGGATACGTGGTTTGTAATGAGCCCCGATAGTTCGGTAGTGCCATGCGGGGCGCGTACATTAGTTTGAAGCCGTTCCTCAAATGGGTGAAGGCGGCATGGTAGTTGCCTTGGAGGAACTCAATGCAGACGAAAAGAAGACAGATAACGAGTCCAAGCTCCGGCGAGTAAGTGGCATCGCTCATTCGATTGACTAAGCAGCCAATGGACTTGTTGTAATGAGATAACATGACCTTGCGCTCGTGATTGGCAATGAAGCCCGCACATGCATGCTTCATATCTCCAGGCTCAGTTTGGCAAAGAGCTCCCAGAGCTATCACGGCATGGCGCACGGCCGGTTCCGAGTGGGCCATCTGCAGTACGATACGGGACCAAAATTCTTTGTCGAAGTTGGTGGAGAGTGCAGGGCAGGCGCAATGATAGTAGAAGTCCAGATAGCGTGCACTATCTCCAAGGCCACTGAAGGCAGAGATGGCGTTCTGCGGATCGGAGGCTCGTCCATGAGTCCAGACATGAACTTGGAACTTCGCGTCGTTTGTAGTGTAACCATCGCATTTGCGGCCAGTACGCACACACCTAACAGCATTAGCTCACGGAATGATCCGCGAGAACGGGGAGTCAATGCTTACTTGAGGCATTCTGGCTTCTTCTCATCACATTTGACGCGTCGCACTCTGGTATCGATGTGTCAGCCTTTTGTCACATGCAAAGGTGTCCGCTGCGTACTTGCACGTCTTGCAGCCTGTCTTCACTTTTGGAGCCCGTCTGCGGGCTTGGAAAGACGCCTCGCTCGTCGAAGACATCCTGGATGCAGGCCAGAGATGGCGGTAAGAGTACGGCGTGACTGCATGATGGAGACGCGTGAGTATAGTCGGATAGGACACGCGACGAAGGTGCGAGTGTGGCGGATGGAAGACGGCCAATCATGACATCAGCGCCCGGAAAGCATCACGTGCTTTTACGAGCCGACCAATCGTGAGATGTCGAACCCGCAGATGTCCGACCACCTCATACAAGAAAAAACCCGAACAGGTCTAGAGCCTACATCGACGCCAGGCCACCTGTTTTGTATGCTTTTATGTTGATGTAGGCTGCAGGCCTGTTCAGATTTTCCCTATGTTGACTTCCGTCGACGTTGCAGATCAGGCGCGCAACGACTGGTATAGCGAAGAGTGCAGCATCCAGATGAGGCATTGTATCTTTTGATCGACGGGATATGTGCCTGTGCTTATATACAGCTATGTACATGCCCGCGCGCTCCCATGCCAGCTACTGAGTCGAAACTACCTAAGATACCTAGGTAGCTTACAAGATGTCGCCGCGCGGAGCCTACATCCACGCTACGCTTGCCATTTGCTTCTCATTGTCCTATCGTAGGTTGCACACTTCTTCAGTCTCTTCAGGTTCTTCCTTGTCTGAGGAGCACCAACCGCCCCAACACACTTTTCCCACCGCTAAATGTTTGGAGATTTGGCGAGGATCATTGCATGCAACCCCAGAGCGGCCTTCTCAAAACCGTCCTTGGCCAATCCGTAGACCTCCTCGTCTACCAACGGGTCATTCCCCTCCTTCTCGCAGAGGTCGCCCTTGAGAACGATCGTGGGGGCCCCAGTGCGGCCGCGTTCCGGATGGACGGCCAAACACATGTAGCTACGTCTACCCTCATGTCCTATGAACATGCAGAGTTGCCAGAGTGACTGTATACCATTAGGACCGAAGATACCGTGGACACCAAGATTGATGACATAGTCGGACAGATAGTCTGGAAGTATCCTAAGTCAGCGGAGGAGAAACTATGTGGTGCAGCGGAAAAGAGAACTTACAGACTAGACGATGCATTGCGTCCGGATTCTCCGCCCACCAGATAGCCAAGATATCTCGGAGGACCAGATATATGCGATCGTAGAGCATCTCGCGAGTGAGACGCTCAAGCGGCTCGCGATAGATCTGCGGCACATACGGTCCTGGTGATGGCTCTGGGGATGGCGACTTTGACTGCGTACCAATGACGGGCATGTGGCCTGTCGGCGGAGCGTACGGCGGGGATGGCGACTTCGACTGTGTACCGATGATGGGTATGTGACCTGTTGGCGAAGCATACGGCGGGGAAGGGGACTTCGACTGCGTACCAATGATGGGCAGGGGAGCTTTCGGCGGAGCATGCTGCGCGGTGGTGTGGGAAGGAGCGTACGCGGTCGGTGGTATAGCCATACGCGAAGGCTGGAAGCTGGGAACCCTCGGGGAAGGCGGTGATAGCTGGCGTACGGACGTGGTTGGAGACATGGACGGGGAGGCTAGACCGGGCGACGGAGAAGTTGAGTAGCCCCTTGGTCCAGTCGTGACGCGAAGAGGATTCTGCGCCTGGTAGTCGTGCAGTCGCGACACTGCGTCGTTGGCGGTGCGGGAGAAATCAGGAGGATAGTCGGCCATCGTGTGTGATATGAAGTTGAGACGGAACTTGTTCTTGGTAGAGGACGTCGGCTGTTAAGAGCGGCGACTCAGGACTTGGAAGCTCTCAGATCATCAGGGCAAGCGGTCGAAGGAAGCAGAAGTGGGCGGTGATTGCTAGTGAAGTCGATGGTTTGGGGTCGCGCTCGTCGAGAAGAGATTTCGGGTGCAAAGTGAGAGTGGAATGTGAGTGAAAGAGACTTGCTCATATCTGACGACTGCCTGACCGTGCGGGACTTCCATAGTGACATCCCAATCACGGAAGGCTACCATCTCGTCTCGGTGCAAATACCAGAGGTTAAGCTATACAATGTGGTTTTAGCAGGATGTTGACGCCTGTTCCGACAGAACACGGTTTTACAGATTCACCTCACTCAACAAAGAACGTGAACACCGTGGAGCCTACATTAACCTGAAAAGATGCAAAGCATGTAACTCAACGTCAAAGTAGGCTCTAGGGCGTCCATACTTTTCCTTGAACGAGGTGCATTGCCCTAGGACCCGAGCGGCGCAAGGAATCTAGTTTCCAAGTACCAGCTCCCATCAGGCGGGTTTGTCGATGTGTCTTGTCGCTCTAAAACCACATATGCACAAATCGCGTGCTCTGCAACCTACATTAGCGATAAAGCCAACAGATGACAGAACCCTGAGGCAATGTAGACATCTATGTTATCTACTTCACCAAGGGCCAAGTTTTCCCGAAATTGGTGCTCGAGCATGCTCTCTTATGTGCCACTACGAGCCGCTGCGGTGTCTTTTATGGACATAGTATGTTATGGACAGGGACGATTTTCTTCCACAAGGACGTTAACAAAAGAGGAGGATCGCGACTTTAGTGCGAGTGGCGGCATCACGAGGTTGTATCGTTTCGTTGCCCGGAGAAAATCGTGGAGACGCAAATAGCACGGACTAGCCTGGATGTGGATACGACCTGCAGGGTGGGCCTAGTGCGGCTCGGGAAGTGTCAACAGTGCGCATTCACTCCTGACAACCGCCCCCATAGTATCCCTGACCCTCGTCGCACCCCACCGCGCTTTCTCTCGTTTCTGTTTACCTTGCGGACATTCACTCGCTAATCGTCCGCACCTTCCTCCGCTATCACACTTCACTCACTTACCGTCATCCACACCAAGCAACCGCCGTACACCGCGCCAGACCCGCCGCAACCCGAGCGACACCACACGTTTCGCAATCCGCCATCATGGGCTTCGGCGACTTCCAGACGATATGCGAAAAGGCACCGATACCACTATGCGCGCTTGTCGGCCACCAGGAGATCAACGATGGCGTGGGCATCCAGACAGAGTGCTATGCGCGCACCATTGAGATTGCGAATACCCTCATTTTCGAGGCGGCGAATGACTTTATGCACATTTTGGCCATGATTATGACCGTCGTCATGATTATCCATGTGCGCTCCAAGTTCACAGCTGTCGGTACGTTTGCGCATTGCCGTCTATAGCCGGGGCAGTTCACTAATGCACAGCAGGCCGCAAGGAAATCACATCCTTCTTCTACATCTACCTCCTTTTGACCATCATATCGCTCGTCCTCGACGCCGGTGTCGCTGCTCCTGGTTCTGCCGCCTACCCGTACTTCGCCGCCGCCCAGAATGGCCTCGTCTCCGCGCTATGCACCTGTCTGCTCATCAACGGCTTCGTCGGCTTCCAACTTTACGAGGATGGCACTACACTCTCCGTCTGGCTCCTACGCCTCTCTTCGCTGGCCATGTTCATCGTCGGCGGTGCCGTGAACCTCCTGACATTCAAGGGCTGGGCTGGACTGGAACCCGGCAACCCCGTCGGCATCTTTGTCGTTACCTACATCGTCAACGCCATCTGCCTCTTCGTATACACCGTCAGCCAGATCATCTTGGTTGTTGGAACATTGGAGGACCGCTGGCCACTTGGTGATATCTCCTTCGGCATCTTCTTCTTTGTCATCGGCCAGGTCATTCTATACGTCTTCAGCGACACCATCTGCGACCAGGTCCAACACTACATCGACGGCCTCTTCTTCGCAACTATTTGCAACCTGCTTGCTGTCATGATGGTCTACAAGGTACGCTTATCACTAACATCATCCAATCGAACAACGCTGACAACTTCCAGTACTGGGACTCCATCACTCGCGAAGATCTCGAATTCTCCGTCGGCGTCAAGCAACACAACTGGGAGGTCAAGGAGCCTTTCCTCGAGGAAGACCAAAAGCGTGGCACCATGTACCAGGACTCCGACTACGACGCACCATCGCTATACCAACAACCGTACACGCGCAATTCGCACTACTCCGCCGTCGGCCACTAGGCTCACGACAACATCCCGCTTTGTTTTACTTTCGATGATACTTGTTTTGCGCATACCATTTTACGGCATTGGGTGGAGTTTATGGCGCATATCAGTTTCGGCAAAATGCTTCAGCACTGTACTACTGCTTGTGAACGGTAGCCTTTCGGATTTGGAGGAACTAGGACCTGCAAAAGCACAGGGTAATGTGCTCTTTTGCCGCCTTTTGCAGACGAGATCATGACATATTTAGCGCTTATATAGTAATACCAACTCTTTACAATCGACCGAAGTCCTCCCTGCGCACACCGTCGTCTCATACAAGGAAGGGAACGAACAGGTGCCCTACAGTCTACATTAGTTTAGAGATAAAACTACGACAAGATCTCAAGGCGATGTAGACTTCTAGGTCATATACAGTCCTGTTCCTGTAGGTGGGTGTCTTGATGTATTCTTTACATGGGGTCTTGTCGGAGCCGAGGCTTCTTGGGGACGCGTGGAAAGCGCCGCAGCAGCACAACCCATCCCATCTCCATCTGGCAAGCACTGCGAATACCATTGCTGAAGACATCCTTGGAACACTGCCTTCACATGATTGTCGTATGTACTTTCACCGCTCGAAGTTTGGGAGAACCTTACTCCGGCCCCTTCCCCGGATTCGCTGCATTGATGATACGCTAGTGAGCGGGTCGATGTTCATCCCCGCATCATGTCCGATGCACCCTCGGGGCTTCATTCGGCAGGCATAACTTCGCGGAATGCTGTCATCTCGCGATGTAAATTTCGCTGCTACTGTATCATTGACCGTCGCTTTAGGGAGTAGCACTATCGCAATCATCGCATACAATCGCCTTCCATCTCATCTTTACCGTTTACTGGCTCACCCATTAGTGCGCCAAACTCCAGCAATTCGATAACGAATCGATATACTACGTTGACGCGATGCCAAAAACGGATGTTCTCATATCCGGTTCCGGTTCAGCTGGTGTCTTCGCAGCAACTTGGCTAGCAATCTACAATATCCCATTTACGATTCTGGAGCGACGTCCTGGTCCACTAAAGATCGGCCAAGCAGATGGCGTACAGGTGCGCACAGTAGAGATCTACGAGTCATTTGGTCTATCGGAAGATCTGTTGCGAGAGGCATACCATATCTTAGAGGTATGCTTCTGGGGCGTGGACGAAGATGGCAATAGCAATGAGCAAGGCGGTATCAAGAGGAAGAGCAGATCAATCGATACGGAGAAGGGCCTGAGTCATTTGCCACATGTGATTCTGAATCAAGCGCGCATGAACGGACTGATGCTGGGAAAGATGGAGACCATCTTGAAAGAGCAGGGAAGATGGAAGGAAGGCACGAGCAACGGGATCGAGTATGGCTGGGCCGTTAAGAGTGTGGAAATCGACGAGAAGAGAAAGAACGACCCAAACGCGCATTGTGTCAAAGTGACCGCTGAGAAAGATGGCAAAGAAGATGTCTGGGAAGCAAAGTACGTCTTAGGCTGCGATGGCGCACATTCCACCATCCGCAAAGCCCTCGACATCCGCATGCTCGGCGACTCTTCCGATACCGTCTGGGGTGTCATGGACATCTACCCACTTACGACCTTCCCCGACATCCGCCGCAAATGCACCATACACAGCACCGCTGGCAACCTGATCATCATTCCCCGCGAGGGTGGTCAACTAGTCCGTTTCTACATCCAGCTTCCCGCCGGCACGCAGCCCAAGACAGTGAAACTGGCCGACTTGCAAGACCAGACTCGCAGGATCTTTGCGCCATATACCATGGACTTTGCAGATGTCTTCTGGTGGAGTGCATACAGCATCGGTCAGCGCCTCGCGGAAGTCTTCCATGCGCATAATCGCGTCTTTTTGACGGGCGATGCGTGTCATACACACTCACCAAAAGCAGGTCAGGGAATGAACGTATCGCTTCAGGATGGGTACAACATCGGCTGGAAGCTTGGCTCCGTGCTGTCTGGTCTTTCGCCGCCTTCTCTGCTGTCGACATACGTTACCGAACGCAGTAAGACGGCAGCTGACCTCATTGCTTTTGACAAAGAGTTAGCAAAGATGATCAGCAGAAAAGATCGATACGAAGGCGAGTTTGCGGACTACTTCCGGAAGAGCGGGCGGTATATGGCGGGGTTCACGGCGAGGTACGAAGACACCGTTATTACCAAGGGGATGGAGAAGGAGAAGAGTGCGGCTACGGCGGTCACGGTGGGGACGCGCTTTCCAAGCGCGCAGGTGATACGGTTTTGCGACTGTAAGGCCGTGCAGTTGATGAGTGTACTGAGGAGTGATGGGAGGTGGCGCGTCGTGGTCTTTGGGGGGGATGTCAACCAAGCGCAGCATCGCGAGCGACTGGCCAAAGTATGCGCGCCCAGCTTCCATAGTCTTCGTATTCTAACACCGTTCAGTTGGCAAAAACACTCGAAGCAACCGCAAGCCGATATACACCTGCTGAAAAACACATCGACAGCGTCATCGAGACGCTCCTTGTGTTGAGCAGCAAATTCCCGGAAACGGAGCAGGAAAGCATACCCGACTACTTCTGGCCAAAGAGCGGGAAGTGGAATATACGCGGTGTGTTGCCTTTTCGTATCTTGTCTATCATCGCGCTGACAATGCGACAGATCTTCACAAGACCTTCATCGACGACGACCACTATAATTCCGGTCACGGACATGCCTACGAGAAGTACGGTGTGAGCCCCGCCGTGGGCGCAGTCGTCATCGTGAGACCTGATCAATGTAAGCAGTCGATGCGCGATCATGAGACTGCAAGAGAAATACTAACCAGCTCTAGATGCATCCAAAGTGACGAGCCTTGATGACTTGGATGGTGTTGCGGACTTCTTTGCGGGATGTTTGATCGAGCAGGCGTCCGCGCCGAATGCGGGCGCAAGCGCGAAGTTGTGATTCATGTGATGGCTGTCAACTCCTCCGGCACCGGCTGCGCAGCCAGAATCCTTAGGAGGGGACGAGACTAGCGAGTATAAATACCACCTCTCATGTATGTCCTCCAACTTCTCTTCCATATCCTCACCTTTCATTTATCAAAAATATCGAGACAACACGACTATGTCCGGATTTCCTGGTTCTTTCCAAAATTCATTCCCTCGAGATCTATGGAGCTGTCTCGATCGTTCCAAAGTTCGGCTACTCCCATGATATGTCTCCCGGCAGCTCGCCTTTCTTCCATCATTTCAAAATCGCCACGGGCGATTTCATGACCTCTGCTCTCTGAGAACGTCCAAAGCTCCGCATTCATCGAATATATGTCGCTTTTGCAGAAAAAAAAAAGAATGCAGGCGGTATGTGGGAAAAGTGCAAGATCGCTGGGTACACATGTCCGTCTTTTTCGGATCTCTTGTACCATTTTTGAGAACATCATGTAGTCTTCAGTGCTCGACCAAAGTCCAAAATCATCAATCGGCAGCCATATGAGATATTTGCTCTTATGTAGATCAAAAAGACATTTCGAGGCTAGGATAAGTCCTGCGGGCGGAAGATTGCTGCACTATTTGTCAAAAATTAGCAAGATTGGATCCATGTGTTCTCTCGGTTCTCTGCCTTGTCCATAAGCTGTACTCGTCACTCCACTCTAACGTTAGTGGTATTCTGACAATATAAATATCTCGCAGATGGAAGGTAGAGCTTCCATAACTTCACTTTTCACCTTACCTTACCAAAACAACAGATGGCAAGTTCTATGTTCTGTTCTGCCGCTCAACTTCAAAACTGCCGAATTGCCGTTGAATGTCTCCCTGGAGGGCCACTTTTCCCAATGATTCATTGTTTCCCAAAAATCGCCAGTGGCGAATGATGGAGCTGGTGGTCAAAAGTCCGTACTCGACAGATGCATGAGATTTTGAGCGAATTTACATCACCACAGTTGCATGAGTGCAGAAGTCAAAGAGCCTATTGAGTTTCAAAGTCTTTGATACAAATGTGATGTAGTTGTTGGCCTTATTTATGATCGCGACTTTGGACAGAGGGTGTTATCTTGTTTACGCCCGAGGGCCTTCAAAATCTTCGAATATCACATGAAAGTTCAATGCGTACTTTTTCCCATGGATATTCTAAAAAGTTGGTATGCGCAAACTCATGTGCAAGGCTTGCTTGCATGTCATGTAAACGATTTGAGGATGTCTCTTGTCCTATATTATTAATCATCGCCTTGATCACGAAAAAGCATGTCCTTCGCTTCATGGGAGTGCTGCGCTCTTCTTCCAAAACCGTCTTGCAACATGATGATCTTGACAGCACACAAGGCCTTCAAAACAGCATTGTGCCAAGATACATGATCAAGTCCATCGCTTAAAGCGTTGAACCGACCATGACATGAACCGCATCGCTCATCGACGGACTCCAAACCCATTGGATGGAGCAAAACACCGCGATTTCACTACATTCAACACCTCCCCTCTTCCTACTCCAAGCAGCAAGCCAAAAGCGGCCTCAACCTCCGCGGGCCCCTCCTAATTTCCACACCCTCTCCCTTCCTACCCAAAGCAGTAAACCCATCCTCGGTCTTTCTCTCCGCTGCAATCCTCCTACTTTCTACACCTACCGCAAACAGCATATTTCACAACCCGCTAGGCGTCCCGTCGACCACGATTATCTTTCTCAGCAAAGATACATTGGCTGGCGTTGAGTACCGCTGCAGTAGGTGCTTGGTACGAAGACGTGCCGAAAGCGGTAGTCGGATATAAGGATGCTCAGTGTTGTGGAGTGGGTGCTGCGGCGAAGTGAGCCGCGTGCGAATCGAGTGCCGATCTCGAGTCAACGGGACAGGGGTTCTGGGTATCGTTGCCGAGAAGAGTGGGTAGGCGGCATCGGATTTGTGCGTGCAAATGGGAATTGAGATGTCGATGTTGGTGGGTACAGTAATGTGTGGGTGGGGACAACCGTGCCGGTGACTTGGGCTCCATTCCTACGGGTTGCCGTGGCTCAGCAGCCTTTTCGGAGATTGCTTGGTGGCTTGGACTCGAAACGAACCTCGGTTGACTTTTCGTTGCCTTCAATAGTCGACGAGGATCCAGGGACGATGGTGTAGATGGTGCAGGTCAGTGCGCTTTTCTCGCTTGCATCATGTGCGCGTCATATTGTCGTCACGACTTATTACTTTGTGCCTTTCGCGACTTTGACGAGTATTGATGTCTTTGTGTGTATGGGCATTGATCAGGCACCTGTCACTACGAAACATATTTGCGACGATTCCATGACTTTACCAAAGGCTCTTTTGGTTGAGCCCTGGCGCCGTTGACCCCATCGCACGATCGCCATGCCTGAAAGCGAACATGAGTAAAATTGCAAAATTAATCCCTCCATGTACAGAATCTGATCGTTTGGAAGTCATGTCCTCTTGAAGGCATCACAGGTGATGATGAGCGGCAGCTCCAGCCCGTAGATGTAGTTTCCCGCCAGGACTACATGCGCCCCACCACAAACACTCATATAAAGTCAGACCTTGTGCATATTCCTTTCCAGTCTCTGCATCACCACTTCTTCTCTCCACAAAACCAAAACTGGAATGAGAAAGTTTTATGTGTGCTGCGCTCGGCGCCTTTCTTCCAAAAGAATTTTGAGAGCTACTATGAGACCCTCTCGAGGTTCCAAAAAATATTGCCGTCGCTACACATGATCGTCCAGAGACACTACGCATGCAGCCTCCAAAAACAAAAAAGCGATGAGAAATTTGATGTGTGCTGCGCTCTGCGCCTTTCTCTTAAAAATAATGAACACTGACCAGCTTACATGAGACCTCTCGCATTGCCGAAGACATTCCCGTTCACTACAAATGGTTCTCCGCAAACACTGTACTTATAGTCCTCACGACAGTCCATGCAATCCCGAAAAGACATGGTTGAGTCTCTGATGTCAATCCAATATCCAAGCATCGTCACAAGCACCTCTCATGCTTTTCCCGCTACTCGTGGAATCTTTCCTACTATCAAAAACCCCAGAATCGACAAGATGTTCCTTCATGTGACTACAAAACTAAACACAGTCGTAAACATGGCGTCTTCTCGGGCTTCCGCCAGTTAAAGAGAGGGTCGATTTTACTTAAAGCAAGTAGATCACCCATCATGGCTGCGATACCGGTATTTGGCGATGTATCCAAAAGCTAGGGCCACTGCGGTCTGTACAAATGCTGTATTCGCACGGCACATTCTCTCCCTGCATCTATGCCTTTCCTTTTTACCATATTACCAAAAAACTAGATGCGCCGATATCATGTTTCCTGTAGCCTCCCTTCCCCAAACGAAAAATCCTTGCGCCTGCAGGCTATGGCGTTCGTGCTTCCCTTGACGATAAATTCGGCTCAACGTATAGCCCTTTCGAAAAGGATCATACTCAAGATCTAATGAGCAAAGTCTGAGTGACTTCTGCAGTTTTACAATCGCTCCGAATTATAAGATTGCTTTCTCGACTTCACAAAAACGATGGTCAGACTACTTCATGGGGTGAGCGCGTCGGTCACCTATTCAAAACATGTCAAAAGAGCCAACGCGACTGCTGCATGTGAGCAAATAGATTTAGAAGATGCTCTCAAACTTCAAAAGCGCCAGGGGCGAATACCATGTGTCTGGACTAGGCTCAAATCGATACAGAATACCTGAAATCTAAAATCATGATAGTCAAGTCCTGGCTTTATGATCGAAAGCAATGGCGCTCTTCTCACTTATGCTGCTTTCAGCGTTTCGATACAGAGTCGACATATCAAAGTCAAAATTCTTCCATAGCCTTGATATGTCGATTCTCAATCAACAAGCTGAAAGCACCATGATATGTCAGCACCGTGTATTACATTCTATCACAATCTACAGCACCCCCCTCTCCACAAACCTAACCGGCAACTCCACACTCCTCGCCCTCAAATACTCACAAACATTCTTACCCAGCGTATCATACGTACTACAAGCATCATACCCACGATCCAAATGATCATGCAACAAAAAGTGCACCGCCTTGACATTCCGCATTTCAAACCGATCAATCGGTTTACCCTTGTATTCTTCCGGCCCCAATAACTCCTTCACCTTGTCGATAGTGAGGAAACTACGCAACCACTCCCATTCATCGGCGTGGCGGACGAAGAAACCGACATTGGCATCTGAGCACTTGTCGCCCGAGCGACCGAGGACTATGGAGCCGAGGGGGAGGCGGATGGTGGGACCGAAGTGGGAGAGTGGGATGGGTGATGTAGTTTCGTAGGAGGGTTGTTGGCGCGGGTACTCGCGGAATGTAGGTGCGAGGGGCATGTCGATTACGTTTTTGCCATCCGCGAACCCGCTGGTTGCTTCACCTTCCCAGATACAATGTACGCGTTGTTTGACGGCTGACTGCGGAAGAAGCGAGGGATGGTACTCGTAGTATGGTTTCCCCTCTGCTTGCCGCACGTCATTACCCAGTGACGCCCCCGGACACGACATGAGGAAGTTTACCATGGAGATGCGAAAGAAGCCTTTGGGGTTGCGCATGTTGAGCAGCTCTCTGTCTCGAGACTGGGCAAAGACGCGGAAGTCGACCGTGGCGACGTCTTGGTTGCGAGCGTCGATGACGGAGGAACCGTTTTGCATGAATTTTAGGACGTCGAACTTCTTGATCAGCTCTGGGCCCAATTCGTACCGGATTTGCTCTTCGATCCATCGGCATTTCTCTTCCATGTGCAGGCCAACAAGGTAGATGTGGTATTCGGCTTGCCAGCCCGCGAAGCCTGTGATGCCGACTTTGGTTGTTGGGGGTGGTGGCAGTCCTTTGATGCCGGAGACTTTGACTTGGTCTTTGCCGATTTGTTCGATCTTGATGTCGGTCAGGTCTGCGGTGACGTCGCAGTTGTAATATAGTGGGCCTTGGATCTCGTAGAGAAGCTGAGATGTTACGGAGTTGACTGTCATGCAGCCACCGGTATTCTTCTCCTTGTACATTACGCCCTCGCCTTTGTTGTCGATGGCGCAGATGGGGAAACCCATGTTAATATGCTTGCCTTGAGCTAGGAGGCTACGAAAGTCGGAGCAGTAACCACCAGATACATACGCGGCACATTCAAGAAGATGGCCTGGAAATATCAGTACAACGTACACATGTGATTGTAAACGACCTACCAATGACTAGAGAGCCAGCCAATTCATCGAATTGATAACTCGTCCATTCGTGCCACCATGCAGCGGCACCAATAATGGGCGAAGCATCCGAGACACGACCAGCGATGACAATGTCAGCCCCTTCCGTCAGTGCTCTAGCGATACCCAAACCACCAAGATAACATTGAGCACAAACAGGCTCAAGACCCCACTCGGGTACCGACTTATCATGCATCAAGCTCTTGAACCCCTCGCCTTTATCCAGCATACTCTTGACAGTACCCGTAACATCGTCACCCTCGATCCAAGCAACCTTCATTGAATACCCAGCTTCCTTACACGTCTTATCTACAAGCTTAGCCAGTAGCTCCGTATCCGATGCACCAGCATTGACACAGACTTTGATACCACGAGTAGCTATATCTTGTATTGCAGGAGTAAAGCAGTCCATAAAGTTCTCAGCGAACATGGCATAGTTGAGCTTCTCCTCGAATGAGCGAGCTTGCAGCATCTGCTCCTTGTTCCTTAGCTTTCCGGTGCCATGCATGGTCATGGTCATTTCGGAGAGCCAGTCCCCTACTATGACATCGACGTCGTCTTTGGCGAGAGATGCAATGGCTCGAACACGGTCGGAGAAGCCGCCTGAGGCGCCGCCCACGCGTACGGGTCGGCGGACTGCGGGGGCCATCTTGAAATCGTTTCAAGGAGTTGGTCGGTATGATGAGGATGGCGGGTAGAAGGCGCTGAGCGAGCGAAAGATCGACTGGAAGCCATGCTGAGATGTATGACTGCACCATCGGGACAGCTTTCCCTCATGCACCTGCATTCTGTGTAGGAAGTCGAACGGCTGTTCATATCCGTAGGATGCTGCGGAATACGCGTTGACAACTAGGACAGACATGTACCCCACTTGGGCAAGCCGCTGGGACTAAACCATCAGTAGCCAAGGTCCGACCCACTGACTCCGCTCTGGAGTCTAAGGATCACTTTCGAGTTGCCGAACATATGCGAGATCGTTAACTCATGTCGCGCGTGTGCGCGTTCCAGGGCGGGTTGTGGGTTGAGGGCTGTCGGGGCACCTCACAGGATGAAACTGAACAGGTCTGCAGCCTACATGTAAACGAAAACAGGCGAACTAGAGGACCTGACGCTAATGTAGGCTTCAGAATGTTGAAGTTTACTATTTCCCGAATGTGGTGGGGGAGTGTTGCGGTGATCAAGCAAGCATGCCCAGGTGGCCAGCGTGAGAGTAGCGGCAAGACCCGCGTCACCGATCGTGAAACTCACATCTATATACCCATTGGGAGTAAGCGCTCAGGAATAATGCCATCGCTGTTACTATCACCGGAATCGCGTCGTCGTACACATCTCGCAATCCCTTGGAGCGCTGTGCCACACACCACGTGCCTTCCGAGTCGGACCGACACTAAAACACACACCATCCCCTAACCATCGCGCATCCCCGCATCTCCACACCTGGGATCAACTTTAATGTCGCAGTCACCGGGGCGCGCTAGAGCGCCCGCTGGCCTCCCCATCCACGCCCCCTCCTCCAGCAACGACAACCATGATAACGCACCCCTACCTTCGTATCTCGCCCGGCATATCCAGCTCGGCTTCTCCACCGACGATGTCGCTGCGCTCATCACCGCCATCGACTCGAGCCAAGACCGATCGTCCTCCTCTACGAACAGGACGCTAGCGCACCTCCCCGCAGAACTGCTCCTACAGATTCTCGAACATGTCCCTGTGGACTATATCCTCGACTGGCGGTTAGTCTGCCGTGGCTTTCGCGATGCGATCGACGGGCGGGTTCTATACCGCTGTCTGCAGAGGACAGAGCTGGTGGGGTATATGGGGGCGAGAGATTTTGGACTCATGGTGGACTTGGACGACGAACAGTATGAGTCGGTCCATTTACTCGAAGCGGGGTTTTCGCACGTCGAGTGGGATACTGCTGCAGATCCGGAGACAAATCGACCCGCGTGGAGCGCGACGCACGCCGTTTTTGAGATCGCAGAGGAGTGGTATGACGCATTCTGGCAAGTAGGCGGTGCGGCAGCGCATGATGGCGATGCCATTCTCGACGTGGACTCAGACTGGTATAGTGTCTTGGACCGACTGCAGTTGCGTCGCAGGGAAGAATATTTCGGGACGTTGCGCTGGTGCATCCGGCTCGACCATGCGGTCCTAGATTTGGATCTCCCATGCGAATGGCGGCGCATGCACTTCGACGTCGATGTCACACTACAAACGGGATTGATACGGGTTGCGTGGAAAGACATGCTCATCCGCTTCCTCAAGACAGAACGACAATACCGGCTACTACTAGAACAAGTAGGTCTGCTTTCGAAACAGCTCGCATGAACATGCTAACAACCACGACCCAGAAAACCGACTCACCCTACACCTTCTCCCACCACGAAGACTGCCTC
Source organism: Alternaria hordeiaustralica (assembly GCF_023758085.1). Taxonomy (NCBI): domain Eukaryota; kingdom Fungi; phylum Ascomycota; class Dothideomycetes; order Pleosporales; family Pleosporaceae; genus Alternaria; species Alternaria hordeiaustralica. Next base: position 660,503 of record NW_026056785.1, on the reverse strand, counting down.
CGCTCCGTCCGCCGCACCCACCTGATGCGCTCCCTCACCGACAGTAAAGACGACAGCCGCATCCTCTGGCACATGCGCCTCCTCCCACCCCTCTGGGCCAGCGCCCCATCCCCCAAACACACACCCCTAAGCCTCACGCCCACCGAAAACGACGCCATAACCACACTCCTCCTGCTCCGCCGCGCCGCCTCCCTCACCTCCTCCCAACTCACCTACCTCCACACCCTCCACTCCTCCTACCAAACCATGGAGTCCGCCCTCCGCGACCTAGACGAAACATACTCTGAATTCAAATCCTACATGAACATGCCTGGTTTCCAGACGAATATCCTGCTGCCGGCTGTGATTCGCAATGCGAAGAATATACCGAGGAACCCTGTCGCGTGGAGTGATGAGCTGAGGAGTAAGATTGAGGGCATGGTGGAGAAGTGGCGGGGGCAGAGGGATGTGGTGGAGAGGGTGAGGGGGTTGTTGGAGAGTAGTAATGTGGCGATGGCTGTGCCGGATGATAGCTTTGATGAGCTGGGGAGTGATTTTTGAGATGGTGGCAGATGATGGGACGGGATCTAATGGCAGGATTGAGATGTGGGATGGAATGGGTCTGCGGGCGGGCTGGCATGATGGATGATTTATCTTCTTTCGATGTGAGAGTGATCTTCGGTGGACGAGATATACTTTTAATATTTTGCCGATTGTTTGAATAGTGTTTCGAGGTTTCCAGCTCGAGGCTATGGCCTCTATATTCTTCGTAGACACAGAATAATGCGATGGTACTACGATCAAGAGAAGCATCTGTGTTAGTTCAGATCCTTACAAGGAGATCAGGTATTCTCAATCCGTATTCTGTACTCTTAATCGAGGCATACGTTGTTGTTTGTCTTACCAACCGTATAGGATGCCAAGCCATAAAGCCATCTATACCTTTCGATAATGCTTTAGTACGCCCAGTGTATTACGAGGGTGATGTGTATGTGACAACACCTCCGTCACACTACTTATATGTTTAAGGATCCAGCATCACACAACATCACAATCAACCAGCAATCTGAAGATGAAGTGTTCCAAAGTATTATGATTAAGGCCTGGAATCTATCCCAAGCTCGGTATGCCGAATGCGTAATGTGTATATCTCAAAACACCATGCGCTGCATCAAACCATAATAAACAAAAAAATGCGCCAAAGCTAGCTCATCGAATCATTGCGCTCGCAAGCTATCAACATGAAGAGTAACAACAAGCGCCGGGCGACATGCTCGCTAATGCAGGGAAGACATGCGGTGGAAGTAATGCAATGCGAGGCGAGGCGGTGGACATGCAGGGGTAATGTGAAGCCTGACATGCCATGCGCGGGAATAAGAAGAAGTTTCTCGAAGTAACGCGGTGGTGTAATGCCATGCTCAGAGAATGAGAGCAGCGCCGAGGAAGACCATGGACGCGCCGACCATGGCGAAAGGAGCCATGGAGATGGACGAAGCGGCACCGTCGGCGGGGGGAGCGGCGGCGTCACCAGTCTCGCTGGCCTCGGCACCCTCAGAGCCAGTGGCAGTCGCGCTGTTGGAGAAGGGTGTGGCAGAGGAGAAAGCAGAGCCGGTTGACATGGAGTGCATGCTCCTGCTCTCGCTGGTGAGGCCGCTGGTCTCGCTGGCGGAGATGATGCTAGTAGATCCGGACAGGGCACTCGAGGTGGTGCTGCTCATCGACATGCTCATGTCGCTGCTCATGCTTGAGGCAGTCTCGTCGAAGAGAGCCTGGATGCGGATCTCGTGGCACTGGTCGCCAATCCACGAGTCGTACAGGTTGCCGAAAGCACCGCTCATGCAGCGCCACCAGCGGGTGCTGCCTCCTATGGCGAGCGAGTCGTTGCCGCACACTGAGAAGCCGCCTGTGTAGATTGCGCCTGCCTGGGGAGGGCCATCGAACTGGAACTGTTGGTTGGCGACGATGGAGCCGGTGCGGCCGTATTGGTCGTGGAGGATACCGTCTTCGAGAGTGCAGAGGAGGTCGCCGTCAGATGCCTGGTGATGGTGTTAGTACGATGTTATGAGTAAGAGTCCAGGGGAGCACATACCTCTTGAGCAGTTTCGCGCCTCCTGAGACTGGGGTTCTCGAGTGTGCCAATTCGGAAGGGCGTCGTAACAGTCGTCTTGCAGCCCTCGGGCGCAGAGGCATCGGGAGCAATGCCCTCCTCGACGGCCTGGGCGAGGCCAGTGGCCGCGAGGAAAAGCGGAGCGAGGATGGTGGAAGTGCGCATGGTGACGGTCGAGGATCCCTGACAAGCTAAGACCCACAAGTATAGGAGTGTCGTATCGTATTACTCGTGATGATATGAAGAGTGCGGGATAGAAGATACTCGTGATATGGGCTTGCAGCGTCAAAGTCGTGAAGAATAGCAGAAGAGCGGCGATGGGAGGGTGCAAGATAAGAGGCTGGACGCGAGGCCGGCCAGAATTATTTGTTGGTGCAACCCTCGCGCGACTTCCACACAAAGCAAGGCCCAAGGCGCAACAAGCAAGGTGTACCTGCAGATCGACGCTCAATCGGGCAAGGCCCAACGCGTGGACGTCAATGCGTAGATTGCATGTTTATCGTTGAGATCATAACCGCTTGCCGAGATGAAACATGGCCGACCATGCACCCTATAGGGATGACGCCCGTAGAACTCCTGGGGAACAATACGAGAGCCACGGCCGTCCACGTAGGGCATGGTAGAGACACAGGAAAGCGCATCGTGTGCGTGCGACAGCGCCTTCTACACCCACACCGCCACCGGCACCAAGGCAGGTACCCGCGCCGACGTTGGAACTTGCGCCTGTCAACGCCTGCCCACTAATTTGCTAGCCCTCTGGGCACTCGAGCACAAGATCTGGGCAAACATCGCCATCGGCATTCAATTCCGTCGCACCATGGCCAGCGCAGCGTTTACGGTTACACGGCATTGCTGTCATCGCATTGTGTTTGCCCATTCTACACGAAACTGCCTTCCCCATAACCTCTCGCCTGCAAACCTACCACTTCCAGGCTGCCATGTCATTCAACTGCCGCTCTGCCTGGATCTTGTGCACTCTCACCGTCATGTCTTGTGGCGTCATACCTGCCCCAGTCTGCGTGGGTCCCGAGGTAGGTGCGGTAGAGTGCGTGTGCGCCGGAAGAACATCGGGGTCGACTGCCATCGCAGCCTTCGTCTCCTCACACACGCGCCCGATTGCAAATGTCTGGATTTCTGCAGCTCTGGCCTGCAGTGCTGGCATTTCTGTTTTGTCCCGCTTGTTGAGGTCGGGATGGTTCAGCACCCCCGGCTTATACGTGTCTGCGCACAGTGCCATCAAATCACCGATATCTTCTGGCGCGTGCATCATCTCAAGAAAGAAGAATTTGTACCATCCCGCCCGGTTCAGAGCTGGCATGTAGGTCGTGTACACCGTCATGGGCGTTGGCGCATCAGCGATTACTTTTGCATCTTGCGCATGCGAATGTTGATTAAAGTTCCAGTTTGGTGTCAGGTTGGATTGGCAGGGCACCATGATGTGGGGGATTCCCTCGAGACTCCACAGCTTTGCGAAAGCGCTATAGGACCTGTAGGAAAAAAGACCTGACTTCACATTAGTCTTGCATCATCTGTCGGCATTTCAGACACTCACGACACGCGTCTTCGGTCAATTTCACCCAGCTTCCGATGATCTTTGGTGCTTCTAGAAGGCCCGTGTTCTTTGGCTCAAACTTCCGGTCCAGAGCGTCGAAAAGCAAATCGGCCAGAATATAGAACTCGCGTGTTGGAACTTCAGTGACCGCATCTGCAAACCTCCACGGATCAGCCAGTGGAATCGTGCTGACACTAAACGACCGCCGAGGAATGGTAAAGCCAGGCGATGGCGATCCAGTCGGAGATAGCGAAGGGTGGAAGGCTTGATATTGCGAGCCTGAGACCGATGATTCTTGTTCCTTCGGCTTCGATTCTGCAATAGTCAAGTTTCCAAGATCTGCAGGAAGCTCCGCAATGAACTCGTGTGGCGCAGAATATCGAGACTGATGCGGTCCGGGCGTTGACGACTGACTTGACGGTACAGGCTTGTTTGACGGCACTTGGAGCGCCGTAGTCATCGGCTGTGTAGTCGGAGGGCTGACGGAGTGGGCGGGCACCTGCGACTGTCCTTGGCTGTATGCACCACCTGGAGACGGGCTATTCCACTGGTGCTGTGAATGAGGTGGTGGACTTGCCGCAGTGGTGTTCTGCTGTATGGAACTTGTTGGGGAACCCGACTGCTGCCCGGTAGCCTGTTCCCATTGTGGCTGCATGGGCTGGGCGGGTATCCCTGGAGACATAGTCGAAGTGTGGGGTGGTGGTGTATGCTGCACAGCATTGTAGTCTCCCACTACTCCCATCTGCTGTCCAGTATATTGGCCAGATTCCTGTGTCGGTTGCGGGACAGGCGCCTGAGGCTGACCCGGTGGCGCCTGATTCTGCCCATTGTATCCGTGTGTCTGTGTATGCTCCGCTATCCCGCCGCCTTGGCCGTATTGCCATGAAGTATGTCCTGCGGTCGTGAACGGCGACTGCGGCGTATGAGACTGTGTATTGGGCGCTTGGGTGGTTTGCGGTGGGAAGTAGTTGGTCTGCCCCGAGTGGCCGGAAGCGGGTGTAGAGTAACTGGGTTGCTGGTACGGAGACTGCTGCGAAGGTGGGTAGGCATTCGGCGCTTGAGGTGGGGGTTGCTGCTGCGGTGGTGTCCACTGCTGCTGTTGCGACTGAGGGCTGAAAGCTTGACCCTGAGGATGCTGGTATGGTTGATTCTGGCCCTGCTGCCCAAAGTGAGTCTGGTAACTCTGATAGCTCTGGAGATGCTGCGGCGGGCCTCCCGAAGGCTTGTTCCCTAGCTTTGAGCTTATAGTCTTGCCCAGCTTGTTCAACATTGGCTTTCCTGTCGTAACCGCCTGCTCAAGCCGCTGATTCATCATTTGGCCAAACGTGCCTCCTCCCTTCTGAGACTGATATTGTGCTCCATAGTTCGTGGCATTGGGCTGATAGCTCGAGGGCTGCTGGACGCCTTGCGATTGCGCTGGGGAACCTTGGGATGGGGGAACGTAAACCCCCGGGGACGGCATCGAGTTGTACTGCGACATGGCCTACAGCGCGATATCAGTGAACTCTATAGCGAGCATAAGACGCTCTCTTGTCGTTACAGAGGCACCACACTGCAGCGCACAAAGCTCGTTACCGCAGATGAGCATCAGCCGCACCGTATACGGCGCTTGGCAACAAGCCATTGAGTCTAGGGTTAGCGAAGACATTATCGTTAGTATGGTGATGGAAATATGTGGACGATTATGAAGGCATGAACTAATGCGTCTATCAAAGTCATGATAGCAGGTAGTGGGGTGTTTGGTGTCGCCCAGATGCGTAGATTACTTTTGCGGAAGTGACGGCATGCTGGACCCTGCAAGCTGCCCAGGGCCGAGGTGGAGCTGCGAACCCAAATGGTCACGCTTCGATACGTCAACTGCAAAACATCACTCCAGCTTTACAACCATAACCCACTCATAGCATTACTGGATATCTTCGATCTATATGAACACGACAACTTCAGTGTATGGCAGAATCCACGCGACTCATACCACCAACTTCAACCAGGATCTTGACATGGTTCTCCTTGTCGTTGATCAGGGCTTTGATCCCGCCTTCGACCAGGTCCTCTAGGCTGATCTTGCTGGTAATCATCTTCATGGGTTTCAGAGTACCTAAGGACAAGTCAGCATCTGGAGGTAATAGTTCTCGCTCACCGTACAACTTACCAGCAGCTAGATGTTCGATAACGGCCTCGAGGTCCTTTCTTTGGTAGCCCAAAACGGCTGTGTATTGCGCCTCCCGGAACACGAGCATGTTCGGGTTGAACGGAACCTCCTTCTCCCAGATCGCGACGTTGACGACCGTCCCTCGAGCGCGCACCGCCGTGCAAGCCGTTGTGAGACTTGCGGGAACGCCAGCGCAGTCGAAAACCACGTCCGGTCCATCTCTTCCACTCAGAGCCTTGCTCATCTTCGCAACATCGTATGTTTTGGGGCAGAGGACATGGTGCGCGCCGAATTCCCTTGCGAAGCGTTGTCGTGCGCCGGACACCTCGCTCACGATGATCTTCTTGGTACCCAGGGCCTTGAGACATTGGACGATTGCCAGCCCGATCGGTCCACCACCCAGGACCATGACAACGGAGTCGGGTGTCAGTGGGGCAGCTGAGATAGCATGCCACGCAACAGCCAGTGGCTCCACCAGTGCGCCGACGTCGAGCGGTACGTTGGTGGGCAAGTTCAACACTGCGCCTTCAGGCACAACGACTGAATCGCTCAAACCACCACCTCCTCCCGAGAGCCCGATGAAGCCACCGTTTTCGCATACGTTTTCTGAGCCCGCCTTGCACGCCTCGCATTTCCCACAATATATCGTCGGCTGAACAACGACATTCTGGCCCACCGTAAAGCTCGAGTTATCCGAGCCCACTTCCGTTACAGTCCCTGAGAACTCATGCCCCAATGTAATAGGGATCGTTTCGTTCGTACACGGGTGCGGTGTCGTCGGCGCGAAGTTGGGTCCTCCGAGGTATTCATGGAGATCTGTACCACAGATGCCTACGAAGGCCGGTGCGACCTACTCACTGTCAGTCATCGCACAATGCGCTTCCCAAGCCTCAAGCACATACCCTGACTTGCCCCGCCCCGCACTTCTGCTCATCCACATCCTCAATCCTGATGTCCTCTTTGCCGTAGTATCTTGCTGCGCGCATGGTGAATGTAGAAGCCCGGTCTTGATCGCCCCAGTTCGGTAGTCCCATAACTCAGATTCCTCTCGATCAACGACCGTATTTACGAATGCGCTTTCAATAGCGGATGACATGACACGATCTGCGCCTCCGCTTTGCCAACTCTAAAAAGGAGCGACCTCGGTTCCGCTTCTCGGAACGTATGCGCACAGCCCCCAGGTGTACATGTGATCTAGAAGAGGGTACCCACTGTTGCCGCCGTGCCGCCCTACATATCTATGTATGTTAAGGGTTCTGGACGAATGGCCAAGCCCGGATTGCGGGCATCGTGAGGCGACGCGGCTCGCACAAGAGGGCCGCGTCCGCTTGCACGCTGGGGTATCAACGGGAGCGGGGCTGGCATAGTCACGATATCAGGAGATGTCTCCGTGAGTCCCGTATACCCGGCTGCCAGTGGTGCCATGCGAATGGGTTCGGTGGAGTTGGCGCGAGGCTAGGTTTGCGGGGGCGGGGAAATTGTGGAATGACTAACTTTGGTAACCCGGATGCTGGGCTCTTGCTTTGTTGATCCGACTTGGCTCTTGTGCTCCTTCCGTTCGTGAAACAACAGCTTCAGACTTTTCGTAGAAACTCCAGACAGCTCTGAATGCTCAGTATACACATTATCAGTTTTCTCGTATCCAATTGGCCTGAGGAGCTTGCCGCATAGTGTATTTTGGCTACAACATGTATGCGCAGTCGCGCTTGATTGCGCAGAGTGTCGCGTATTCGTTCCCTCTCCTCATTTTTGCCGTACACAAGCAACAACCTAGACAGATGATTGCAGACTACATGAGTATTGAAACAGGTCTCTACAAAGTTCCAAAGCGATGCAGACTTCTAGGTCGCTTACTTTTGTCATTCCTTCGAAACGGCATGGTACAAAGTTGTTGCCTGTTGTAGGGCCCCGCATAGCCACCCGATGCTCAGCCTCACCAGCGTCCGTCAACATTTCAATCCGCAAGGTCATTCAAAAAAAACAATCTTCTTAACTCATCATCACAAAATTCTGTTAGGCTGGAGATGCGACCGTTCACTTATATCCATGAGTCTGTCCTGTACGCTTGGAACGACAGCGCCCGCCTTCGTCGCTGGGTAAAGCGCTTCACATGCCCATGTCTGGGCTATCCTTACTGCAAACACTCCGCTGGGTTCCGCGACTGCACTGGGCGGAATCGGAGAAGAAAACAAGAAGAGCGCGTCCGCGTCATGAGCGAGGTAAAGCAGGCGCGGCGAGAGCGGGCCGTGGCAAACCGAAAGCGAAGTGTGTCTGTGGACGGGAAGCACACCAAGATGCCGTTTACGAGACGGAGGAAAACCGTGGAGCAATTGCAGAGCAATCTCTTTGGTAGATTACCTGCAGAGTTGAGAGTGATGATCTATGAGTTGGTTCTGTGCGAACGGAACATGAGTGTTGTGGATTCAGAGGCAAAGGCAGACACTAATGGCAGGAAGGAAGTGTTCGAGTTCAAGGCTGAACTTGGATGCTCAGTAAGCATATTGCGTGCCTGTAAAAGAATGTTAGTATACCCCACACTTACATCTACACCCGCTGAGTTTTTTTCCACCAGTTACCGCGAAGCCATTGACGTACTCTACTCAGGCAATACTTTCAGCTTCAAAACCTACCGTGGCTTCGTCATGTTCACCCGCTCCATTCCACCACCGCGTTTAGCCAACCTCACGCACATAACCATCGCCCAAAGCACAATGACGGTTGACGGCCCAACCGATTATGAGACCGAGGAGGAACGATATCGCCGTAACTGTACATACGACGACTTCTTCACAATCATCACTTCTTTGCCGAGGCTGAAGGTTCTGGTCATGAGCTACGAGGTCTTATCTGCCGGTGGCGATCCGTATTGGCTACAAAGCGAGCTTTCATTGTTAGACGAGATGGGAAGAAGGAATGATATGGGTGGCGTGGAGGTTTGGTATGAGATTGTTGGATCAATGGAGGGGCTAGAGAGGTTCCGGGAACGGGAATACGATCGTAGGACGTGGTGTCTGGAGGGCTGGACGAGGTGGGAAGTTGGCGAGAGGTGTAGTCTACGGTGATGTGATAAACATGCTGCATGCTTTGATAGTTTGCCGTGGAGGCAATCGCTGCGAGTTGCGGTGGTGCGCTTGAGATCTGCGATACTGCGAATACCTTCACGGTAGCTGTCAGGCTCACCCAACATGCCTGGCTAGAGCTATGTATATACCAGATGACACCACTTCCCCCGAATAGCACCACTAGTAAAAAGGCAAAGATTGAGCATATGCCAAGCACGATCTGGAGGAAGATAGGCTGTGTGTTCACCGTCAAGGATATGGTTGCCTGACGAAGCCACGACAGGGGACGGGCCCCACCAGCTGTGCCTCCTTCGCAAGATCAAACAAGGCCACCCACAACACATATCTTCAGCCAACAACCCCCGATCTCAACATATACAACATTCAGACAACACGATGCCAATCATTGAACCCATCAAAGATGCCATAGTATCCACATGGCACACCAACTCCATCCTGCGCCTCTGCTGCAAAATCATCACTTGCCCTCTCTGTGGTCTGTGTTATTGGATCAGATCCATCGAACCCATCACCTGTGTTAAACGTCCCCCCGGCCGTCCATCCACAGCACAGCAAAGGCGATACGACGCCTTGGCTAACATCGAACATCGGAGACGCGTGCGTGCTTTGGAGAAGAGAAAGCGCAGTGTTTCGGTTGATAGGACCCGGGGAGTATGGAGGAAGCATGCGGAATATCAATCGCAAAGTTTGTTTTTTACCAAGTTGCCTGCGGAGTTGAGACTGCAGATCTATGCGATTGTGCTCTCTGAGCAGGAGGAAGTGGGGTTGAGGTTTAATCGTGAGCAACTTTGGGATCTTTGGAGGATAAAGGCGGCGTCGGGCTGCAACGTGGAGATGCTGAGAACTTGCAAGAAAATGTCTGTTTCTGCCTCGCTTTCGGGCAGTCTCTTTGAGCAGAAGACTTACAAAAGGTACAGGTACCGCGAGGCCATTTCGGTGCTCTACTCCAATAACACGTTCAAATTCGACAATAACAAGATGCTGTCTATTTTCACGTCGACAGTCCTGCCGCAACGCCTCGCTCGGGTCCGAAGTATTGTTATCGATGATACATGGTCTTCGTCTTGGTTCAGCGGCGTTGGCAGTTTCGATCACTGTGAGGGCCTTTATGCGTCGCTTGGGGGTTTCGCAGATCTTAGAGAGGTGGTACTGAGGTACCGTCTACGCGCACATGAGTACAGAATGACTCCCCACCTGAGGGACTTTGCTCTGCTTGAGAGACTGGAGAAAGAGCAGAGACCAAGAGGTTATGAGATGTTTTATGAGATTTTAGATGTTCACCCTGGGCCGAAGATTGAAGGTATGTTGTTTGATCGGTGGGTCGTTGGTGAGAGGAGGAGGATACGCGGGGTGGACTCAAATGAAGGCGTGGAATGAAAGCTTTCGCAAGCATCAGGAAGAACTAGGAGATAAAGACATGCTGGGAATGTGTATTTAGACAAGTATAACCTTTTTCTTCTGCTCAGGCTTGATGTTCAACGTGTCCAGTACATGACCGTAAGTCTTATCGGCTGTCTGCGCGATGCCTATTCGCTCGTAGCAGGTCTCCGCAAAGCGGTGCGACTCAACAACCAGCAGGAAGTAAGTAATGGGAGTGCTACTGAAGTTTGTGTTCACTCTCTGCGATACGATCAGAGCCATGCATTGGGTATTACAGTTTTCTGGGATGCGATCGTGGTAGCCTGTACCGATACAGACACCACGCTCGTCGAAAATCTCGACCACCATGCGAAGATAAGGGTCGCTGTATGGAGCGCTTCCGTCTGAGCACGAGCGGCAGACAACGTCGAGGCTATAGGCCTCCAGCATCAGAACGCCATCCCCAATATGCGCAAAGGAAGTAACGGCTCGCTCGAGCTTGGGTTGGTGTTCAAGCACCGTGGCTGCAAGTTGGGTGTCGATCGTCCTTGATTCGCGGCTGAAGATCATGTTTACTGGGCCATCCAGAGAAGCCCACGACCAAGAAGGTGGACTGGAGCTAGCGGTAACCCGTCGCACGGGCATGAGCGATCCGTCGGCATACCAGAGGAGGCCAGCATGGACATGTTCTCTCCAGAAGCCAGCCTTATATGTAAAATGGGTGACTTCGCAAAATATCTGCGCAATGCCAGCAATCGCCATGAAGACATCGCTGCGGTATGTGAGACTCAGCCGAGAGTACTGACATACAATGCGATACCATTGCATCATAAAGGCCTCGCTTTCCGGCACATGTCTGCCAAACTCCCCCACGGCCGAATTGTTGGCGAAAGTAAGGCAGCGCTTGAAGCTCTCGTTGGACCACTCGCCCTCTTGCCATGCTTCTGGGTTCTCCTCCAAACTACCTTCTCTTGCAGAGGTCTCGAGACACTCCCAGAAGATCTCGTTCTTCTCGAAATGCACGACTCTCCTTGACAGCAATCGTTCCTGCAATACCCACGCTCGTTTGTTCAGTGGGGATTCCTGAAGCACTTCGCTCCAAGTGGGCCGCGCTCGACGAAGATGAAGGTTCTCACCCAGACTGATCGTTGATACTGACTCTCGGGGTTTGAGAAAGCCGACATGGGAGTCTTGTGCGCTCAGTATGGAGAGCGTGACGAAAGCATTTCGGTAGTAGCTTCCCATGTTGCTGACTTCTAGGTCGCGGCTCGCAGCATTGTCTTGTACGATACAAAGTGCATCGACCCAAAGTAACTTGAGGCCCAACCTTCGGGTAGCGTAGATGGCGTCTCGAAAGTTTTGCGGGAGGTAATGGGTGTCCAGGCCAGTTTTGAACCCTTCCACGGTTGCCCTTAAGGTGGCTGACATAGTGCCCGCAGCGCCCCAGCAGTGGCTGAGTGCGGCATAACGCTTGTCGCCTCTACAGGACGATCCATGTACCAGCTTCAACGTCTCCACGTTCAGCAGTATGCTTGGCATGGACGGTGTTCCTTCTTGATGACAGCATGCATGAGTGGATGTGCACCTGTCGAGCCATGTATGTATCAAATCCCAGCACGGTTCGGAATCGGCATGCGAGTGGATCCGTCTGAAGAAAGTCTGGTTGCTTGGGTACTCACCTGTTCAGTGTCAGCCTCTTATCGGTAGCTTCTTATCGCTGCTACCTACGCTCAGTGAATATCTCGAACCGATGCAACGTGTTGCTAAAGTCGATTACTGCTAGACAAGGTCCATGCCGAGCTACTTCAAGATGGGCGTCTCCAACGGAGCGTCCTAAGAAGCCAACGACAAGCTCCTCGTAGAAGTATCTACAGAGAGTACAGCCTCGCGCAGCCGCTATCTTTAGAGGTTTCGCGTAGTACCGTTGTGTTGTGTCATGTTTCGCGACTAGGCGGCAGGTGGCACATAAGTTGGTGGTATTCCAAGGAACGAGGAAGGTTGACGTAAGTACAGCCATGCTTACACGAAATAAAAGAGAAGTCTGGAAAGCTTAGTTGTAATCATCTTGAAGTACATTGAGTCTTCGGGGCCACAGGAATCGATTGGTGGCTGAGGGCCGTCAGGATCTTCCCACAGCCACATTAGCGGCACATGCGTGACCCGGTCGCCGCGTCTGCCTAGTATAAGAGACACTGAATAGGAGGACTCGAGTGTCGACAATCAACAAAAGTCGTAATGGGGGTGGCGCATGCGTGATGGAAGAAGTCGCAGTGTTGGCGGTGCGAACCACAATGCTGCTAGTGCAGGGGCTCTCGCCAAAACAGGCATCGACCCGCGCATGTCGTCAGTAGACCCCATCCATCATGACTTTGCTCACACTGCGTGACTACGCGCTACGACTGCATACAATTTTGGATGTAATAATGGTACGTGTGATCAGGCGGCAGACCAGACAGGGTGGAAGTGACTTGAACACGCTGGTGGAGTAGCCGGATCTGCCAAACATTAGTGCAAGAGTCGATGCCTGTGTGCTCCTTCCGCCCAACGATTTACGAAAGGACGACCGGCGTCCCGCGAGGCCGTGATACATCAGCCCCTTCATAGCTAAAACCCATGAATGATTGTGGGTTGCGCACCTGAGGTTTTCCGAGAGGTTTTCGTTGTGAAGTGTCGCAGGCGTCGTCTAGGGAGCGCTTCCTCTCACACTGCGAACCTTTTGGATTCTTCGCTGAGATGGTCAAGCGAAACGGAGGTTCAACTTTCGAGCTTAAGGTCTATTCCGCTGTTGGACGAATGGAATCTCTCTCCAAGGCAAAATCCGTAGTGTGAACAGATCGACGATCGCGCTAGCGAGGTGTAGGGAGTGCCGGCAGCTATTGGAGCCACAACTGCCTCAAAACCAGTCGGAAGCCAGGCACGAGGCTTTTGAAACTCCTTTTGAACGATGCTTGAATAGACTAACCTATCGCTCCTGCCGAAGCAGAAGAAAGGTCAGCTGTGGCTAAAAAACAACGGGCGGCAAGATAGTCCCGGGCCTCGAGATCGCAGAAGGGGCGGGTGCACTAGCCGCTGTCGGCTAGGCTGAAGCACCTGCAGAGATCTGGCCACGACGCTGCTTGAGGCTTGACAGGCGAGCTATGCACGCCAATCCACTGCATTCCTGCCGTGATGCCTCATCTATGCTAGTCTTTGTTTTTGGCTGGCTATGCCCTTCACATCAATGTGCCCCGTGGTTGCGGAACACTTTCAGGGATGGGCTCAGCTCGCTGCGTTGAGCGTCAGCGACTCAGCGCTCTAAGGCGGCATCTGTATGGCATCGCGAAGCCATTGCCTGCATACTTGAAACGTATTCGCAGGTTCCTCCCCACCAGACAGTGCGTCGTGCCTAGCCCTTGAACGGCATGTTCCGGAGAACAGTGTAGGGGTCCATGGGTTCGATAGTCCAGACTCTGGACAGAGCAATCTGCATGGCCTGCGCGGTCTAGATTCTCACGAGACGTCTGGCTTGCCACTCATGAAGCCGTTGACCCCGGGACCGGCACCAACGACGGATTGTGGCTGAGATGTATACTGGCGCAGCAGCCCGCGGGTCCGTACCATAACATCTTTCTCTTGTCTGGTCGCGCTATCGACATCGTTATGGCGGTAGAGCTTGAGCAGCCTCACCTCTCTTTCCTCACGAGCCCGACGGGCGACGCAGCCATCGACGCCGACTTGCAGTATATTCGGGACTTGGACTGGGCCAGAACCGCCGCCGGACTCATTTCATCGTGGCCTCGCGAATTATTGTTACTCATCCATGTCGCCATGCTCTCTCCTCAACCACAGCTCTTCTTACTTGGCTCGGATTCGACCGTCCTTTACAACACAGCGTATGGTCGACTGCTGCATGACCACCATCCGCTGTACCAAGGGCGACCTATAAGTCTCAACACAGCTCTAATTCAGCAGCTGCCCGAAGGCGACACACTGAGCGGGTACGCAAGCGAAAAGTCTGGAGTTGATAGCGACCAACATACACCATTCTTCTTCTCCCGAAATGGTCGCCTTGAGGAAATCTTCTTGTCCATCACCACGACGGGCTTACCGCCGACCCTGGGCGGCTTCCATGCCACAACCCACAACGTTACCCGAGACGTGTTGGACTCTCGCCGCGAGCGTTCTCTAGACGAGTTCCGCAATGCTTGCGAGACTGCTTCGAGTCTGGAGACGCTATGGCCTTCAATTTTGAAGGGCATATCTAACGGAGATGGGGACATATCGTTCGCTGCTCTGTACCGCGTCGAGACGAACCAAGACAGTGTGAACGAGATTGGTCCTTCCAACAACCAAGCCAACTCCCTAGCCTTTGCCCTCTCCGGCACCGTTGGCTCCTTCCCAGCCGCACCCTTATCCACAATCAAGCCAAGTATGGATGAAGCATGGGTGAAAAGCTTCTTCAGGAGTGTCGATTCTCGTTCGCCGGTACTTCTCCAAGCTGAGAACGGTACTCTTCCCAAGGAGATGTGCGAAGCATCTACGAACCGATGCTATGGCGACACCTGCCACCAGGCGGTTATATTGCCAAGTGTCTCGAACCGGACTGCCAATGTTCATGCTGTCTTAATCGTCGGTCTGGCACCTCGTACACCTTACGACCGCTCCTACCAAACTTGGATCAAGACACTCCATCGTGACTTCTCCCACGAAGTGATCTCGATGGCAAACATTGAAGCTAGGAGCCGTACCGAGAAAATCCGGAGAGAAAGCATTGCCATAGGAAATGACATTTTCGCCAAAGAAGAAGCGCTCAAACAACAAGAGCTTGCTCGCGCAGCAGCTCTGGAGCAGCTTCATCTCAGCGAATCGCGGCTGCAAGAAGCCGTGGAGGCCAAACGACAACAAGAGAAGTAAATGACAACCTACTCAGGGTGTGCTTCCATGTGCTAACAGGGCGAAGCTTCGTTGACATGGTGAGCCATGAAGTACGCTTTGGATTCCGGACGGGTCGTTGCATGTCCTAACATACCGCAGATTCGAAATCCTCTTAGTGCTGTTATGCACTGTGCGGATTCCATAGCCCACTCGCTCTCTGAAGTAAGGCTTCTCCTCAACCAGTGCGAGAAGCGAAGCGCACCCGACAATGACAACTCCCGTACCGCCGACGACTTGCGGAATTTGAACAGCAGTATTGGCGATGCTGTCGATACGATCATGGCATGCACCATGCATCAGAAACGTATCATCGATGACATCCTCTCGCTCTCCAAACTGGATTCGAATTTGTTGGAGATCTGTCCAACAGTCTTTCACGTCAAGACCTTCTTGAATCAAGTCGAAAGCACTTTCAGAGCTGAGGCTGAACAGGCTGGAGTTCAGCTTGTAGCTGTAGCTGATGCTTCATTGAGCGAACTCGACGTTGACTGGATCGATGCTGATCCGGGCAGAGTGACACAAGTGCTATTCAACATGGTCGCCAATGCAATCAAGTTCACCAAGGATAGATCCGCCGAAAGAGCTGTCACTGTTCGCATCGGAGTAGCAGCTTGGCCACCCACTGCTATCTTTGACGGTCTCATCAAAGCAGTCCAAAAGAGTGAACCAACCGATCAACCGGTACTCGACGTCGAACCGTCGGACGGGTCAATATTCTTGTGGTTCAAAGTCGAAGATACAGGATGCGGAATGGATGAATCGACCAAAGCGCGCGTCTTCAGCCAGTTCACCCAGAACATGCCCAAGACCTACAGCAAATACGGCGGGTCTGGGCTGGGGTTGTCCATTAGCAAGAAATTGGTGGGCTTGATGGGTGGCGAGATTGGCTTCCAGTCTCAGCAACATATCGGGTCGACGTTTGCCTTCTATACAAAAGCTTCCAGGGCTCTACCACCGAGACCGTCTCTATCTACCAGGAGCTCCGAAAAGTCCATCACTACCGAAGGACCAACCTCGTCGCTGCCTCATGCGATGGGTACCGCTGCGGATGCGCCGCCGACCACGCAATCTAGCATCCTGCTTGTTGAAGACAACATGGTCAATCAACGGGTGCTCAAGAAACAGCTGCAACTCCAGGGCTATATCGTTTACACAGCCGACAACGGCCAAGAAGCTTTCGACTTCATCAAAACTACGCAACACTGGAAAGGCTCAACCTCATCGCAACCACGCGGCGATGAGCCACGTATCGACGTCATTCTTATGGACATTGAGATGCCCATTGTCAATGGGCTTGAGTGCGCGAGTATGATTCGCGCTGCGCAGGAAGACGGGTCAATCGATAAGCATCTACACATCATCGCTGTTACCGCCAACGCAAGACCCGAGCAACTGAAGCGCGCGAGAGAGACTGGGATGGACGACGCAGTCCCAAAGCCCTTCCGCGTGCGAGATCTCGCAGCTGTTATAGAGCAATTGAGAATTGAGTGATCGGACCAGGGATGCCTTACGGTGAAGCGGTGACCAGCGCGCCTTCCCGTTTCGTCTTGTTTGGCTTTCACCTCGCCAGGGTATGAATGCTTGGCGTGACAACTACGCTGCAACCTCAAGTCGTCGCTTTCTCGCGTCGAGACAGTGTAGCTACCTAAGTACAATCCAAGGTAAGTCGAAGAACAGCTAAGCCTGCGCTCATACTGACCCACAACAGATGAGCTTCAATCTGGACGCACTCTTCCACGACCCTGATGACTTGCATTCCGGGGCGTTGTCGCTTAGTGTGTCAGTGTCCAAAGCGTCTACTGTAGAGTCCTCCTGAGGCCTCTGGCAACAGAATGCAGTCGACGAAGACCTGGGAGCGAAAGACGGTGAAGAGGCTCGTCTAAGAGCTGCAATCGCAACCTTGAGTCAGCAATGCGAATACTGGAGAGGGCAGGCTGAGGAACGCGGCAAGGCCATCGAGGATCTAGATCGAAAGACGTCGAAAGCTGCCGCGGCATCTGACCTTCCGACTGACATCGTACGCCATCTCAAACGCCTCGAAAGTGAGGTCACGCGTCTGCGAGCAGAGAACACGCAGCTGAAGGACACACTCAAGACCATCGAGTACGAAAATGTCAATCTGGGCAATCAGAACGATGGAAAGACGCGGAAGCTGAAGGGTGCCAATAAGAAGGTCAGGAATGCTAAGGACATGGCGGGGAAGGAGGAAGAGAAGGCCAAAGACGCTCAAGGTGATAAGCAGCGCCACCTCGCATCCGAACGCAAGATGAAGAAGGAACGCGGTGATGCTTTGGCTGCACTACAGCAACAGAGGAAGCTCAACGGTGACCTGCGTGCGGAGCTTGAGGTCGAGCAGTCTGGTGCACCTCACATGCGCGATGTTGCTGCGGACCCGAACAACACCAATGCCATCATCCCGATTCAGTTTGACATCCGCCGCACCGATGTGCAGCCGATGATGAGGGTTCTTGAGTGGCACCAGATGAATCTCACCGAAAGGTTCAAAGAGTGGTACAAGGACTGGAGGAAGGCATCATCTGGTGAGGTACGCAAAGTAGTCGGCTCAGAAGGTGTGGATGACGAAAAGAAGAAGCTCGAGAAGTTGTATGGGGATATGGTTGAGATGCCTGATGGTCACATGGAGACTGCTGCTGAGCACGACGGTTGGCGTTCGAAGCGCGCTATTCAGGCGGTTTGTCATCACGCTGAAGCGCGACACAACGGAGGGATGTAGATGTTGGGCATGGTGGATTCTTACGGGTTGCTACGTCTGCTTTCCTACTTGATATGTAGTATTGAACCACACGCTATCAAAGAATCCGACGTATTGTCCACGGCCTCACAAATAGCCCGCTTTCCTAACTCGCTGCTCCATGATTCCAAGGTTGACTTCACTCCGCCTTTTCATGTGCAGGCGCTGAGCTTTTCAGTCCGGTGAGGCAAACAGAATGCACTACTAAAATTGTCGAGTAAAAGTGTTTGAGAATCCGGAGAGTTGTTGTATTGTGAAAGTCGTGTGTTAGCTAAGCACCAAAGATGATCGCTAGCATCCTCGACCCGCGGCAGGTCTGACGCACGACGCACGACCCTCCGACCCACATCACTCCGCCAAACAACACCGCCAGGGTTCAATAGCAACCATGTCCAACATCCTGCCCTTGCACCACTCGTACTACCCCTCGCGCCAGTCGTCTCTCTCGCGGTCCGTAGACACTGCGCAAAAGTCATCGACGTCCTCCTCTGCAGCCACGATCCGTCCGCAACCCGGCACACAATCGCAACCACAAGGGCAGCACATCGCAATGAGCGGCACCCCAAGTCAAGGGCCTGGGCTGCGGTACCCGTCGAACAAAAAGAGCATATACGACAGGAATCTGAACCGGAGCAAGAATGCGGAGCTTAGCAGGGCGGCGTTTGCGTACCTCTTCATTGAGATGATTGCGTATGCGCAGAAGGGCGCGAAGGATGTGGGGGACTTGGAGCAGAGGTATGCTAGATATGTGCAGCTGCGGAGGTTCACATATGCACTGCGACATATCGCATTGGGTTCCCAGCTGAACGTGTTCTGACACCATCTAGACTGAATACACAAGGCTACCCCATTGGCCTCCGCTTACTCGACCTTCTCCTCTCACGTACCGCCAACCCCCTCGCGAGCATCCGACCCACGCGTATCCTGCCTCTCCTCCAGTTCATCGCACAACAGCTATACCGCTACCTATTCGGTCGACCCGCGGATGCATTAGAAAAGTCTGGTACCGACCCAGGACAGTACATGCTCTTCGACAACGACCCCATGGTGAACCAATACATAAGTTTGCCCAAAGAATTGTCGAGTTTGAATTGCGCGGCGTTCGTGGCGGGTATAATTGAGGGTGTGTGCGACGGTGCGGGGTTCCCAACTGAGGGCGTGACAGCGCATAGTGTGGGCGACGAAGAGGGCAAGGGTCTGTGGCCGGGAAAGACGGTCTTCCTGATCAAGTTCAAGCCTGAGGTGTTGGAGAGGGAGGAGATACTGGGCAGGGGTGGGGGCTGAGCTTTGAAGGGTCGTTCCATTCTTAGAAAGCAGCTTGTTCAACTGCTCATGATGGCATAGCGAGGCGTTGTGGACTTTTTGGAATTCAAGACTGCTGTGCGTCAGCATGTACATGATTGCACTGTCGAATCAACTTCCGCGAGACCTTCCATCATTTCAGGACAGGCCTTCCCATCTGCATAACTGATGACTCCGCTCAAAGGTTTCGTATACGCATTGCGCCAGCACATACAGCCTCTCCCGCGCAGAACTGCTATCACCGACTACCAGATGCGGCAAGCGCACCGACACGTGATTGTAATGCTGATGACAAATGCTGATTGGCCAGACCATTCGTGGTATGGCGCATCGATTGGAAAGAACATTCCACAAGGTTGCGCCATCGCAGTGCAACAAATACAAAAGTGCGACCTGGATCTTACGACAGCTTCAACATACTACAGCCGCCTTTCAACAACCCTGCAGCAAAACACAACACCCAAATCACTCGACACGCAGCCTCAGCACGCCGCCTTGACGGACACCCCAACATCAACCATGCCAACAGAAATCTCAGCACCCCTGCACTTCCGCACCCTTCTAAATGGCCACATCTATCTCATTGCCGACTTTTACGCAACATGGTGTCCGCCTTGCAAGCAAATCGCGCCCATCTACAATCAACTCTCCACTACGCACACCTCACCAGGGAAATTCGCATTTGTAAAAGTCAACGTAGATGAGCAGAGGGAGATCGCAGGGCAATATGGTGTTACAGCTATGCCGACGTTCATGGTCTTCAAGGACGGGAAGAAAATCGAGGAGATCAGGGGTGCGGATGTGCGGTCGCTGAAGGCTGCCGTGGAGAAGGTTGCTGGTGAGCTGGGGAAGGTTAAGGAGGAGAAGGTTGAGGTGAAGAAGCCTGAGGTCAAACCAGAGGTCAAGGAGGACAGCAAGAAGGAGGAGGATGAGAATACCGTTAGTGGGAGTTATGGGATGACTGGAGGGAACAACTGGAAGATGTCGTTGCATTAGATATGGAAGGTTTGGGGGGAGATAGCCACATGCGGGTCTGGAGGGCGATGTCTTTGTGATACCCAGGAATTGGATGCATATTGCAGTAAACATATTTATCAGCAGCTATGTATACGATTAAGACGGTGATTAGTATACGTGATCACTATCCAGTGTACGTCATCCCGTCGCGTTGGTGTTGGATTTGTAAAGTTGAGACGCGTAAGGACACCTTTCAGACTAGCGATCGCCACCGCGGGACCCTGATAGCCGCTGTGCTGCTCTAGCTCCCCACCAGATTTCCCACCGCTCTTCAACACACATTTGGAGCTTCAACTCATCCTCGAGCTTCACACACCTTCAAGATGCTTTTCCGCAATTTGATACCCGCAGCCATTGCGCTGCTGCCCGCAATTGCCTCGGCATCGGCCGTCATCGACCTCACACCCTCCAACTTCGACGATGTCGTTCTTAAGTCCGGCAAGCCCGCCCTCGTAGAGTTCTTCGCTCCCTGGTGCGGCCACTGCAAGAACCTCGCCCCCGTCTACGATGAGCTCGCTGGTGTCTTCCAGCACGCCGGAGACAAGGTCAGCGTCGCGAAGGTCGACGCCGATGCCCACAAGTCGCTCGGCAAGCGTTTCGGTGTCTCAGGCTTCCCTACCCTCAAGTGGTTCGACGGAAAGAGCGACAAGCCTACGGATTACAGCGGCGGACGTGACCTCGAGAGCTTGAGCAAGTTCATCACAGAGAAGAGCTCGGTCAAGCCTAAGGTCAAGGGCAAGCTGCCTAGCCAGGTCGTCTACTTGGACGACAAGACCTTCAAGGAGAAGGTTGGAAAGGACCAGGATGTGCTCGTTGCCTTCACTGCTCCATGGTGTGGACGTATGTCCTCCTAGCCCCCTCTCTAGGAATGTCTCATAGCTAACATCTTGACAGACTGCAAGACCCTCGCCCCCGTCTGGGAGACCCTCGCCAACGACTTCGTTACCGAACCCGGTGTCTTGATCGCTAAGGTCGACGCTGAAGCTGAGAACTCCAAGGCCCTCGCACAGGAGCAAGGCGTGTCATCCTACCCGACCATCAAATACTTCCCCAAGGGCTCCACCGAGCCTCTTCCCTACAACGGCGCCCGTGCCGAGAAGGACTTCGTCGACTTCATCAACGCAAACGCCGGTACCCACCGTGCTGTAGGTGGTGGTCTTGACGCCACTGGTGGCACCATCGAGGCCTTCAACACCCTCATTGAGAAGTTTCAGGGCTCATGGGCCGGCGGTGCTGAGGAGGCCAAGACCCTCGCCGGTACTCTGCAGGACAAGTACGCCGAATACTACGTCAAGGTCTTCAACAAGATCGGTGCCAACCAGGAGTACGCTGCGAAGGAGCTCAAGCGTCTGCAGGGACTCATTGCCAAGGGCAACCTGGCACCCGAGAAGATGGATGACCTGATGAGCAGGAGCAACATCTTGAGGAAGTTCATGGGTGATGCTGAGGAGGAGAAGTCTGAGTTGTAGACGACCCGTGCGTAAAGTAAGATTCCGCAATGAGGCATACCATCAACACTATTAAGATGATACGATGAGCTGGGGGCGCAAAGAGGCCTGGCGCAGGAGCGACAGGCATACGTGATCATGGCAATGAGAAAGAGGAACAAGTAGTAGAGAAACAAAAGTCAATACCCAGATTGCCTACCATCTATGTAATTTAACACCAAACGCCAATGACTGAGACATGCGCGATGCACACCGCCTGCTTTTGACCATGCCTTCCGCGTAACGCTATTTGCCAGACCCTGAGCCCTTGGTGCCATCTCCAGCCTGGATAGTTGCTTCGAGGTTATCCAGTCGCCGTGACATGTCATCCACTACGCATTATTAGCATTCGATGTACCTGCCATAGACATGCTCGTACTTACTCTTGGCAAGCAGCTCGCTGCTGACTGTGGTGAACTTGGTGTTGAGCTGATTTAGGAGATCGTCGACAACTGCTGTGAGCTCCCCAGAACTCTCGGCATCTTTTGAGACGGCGGACTATGCGCGTGTTAGGTAGAGCGGGGCATCGTGAATGTAGCAAGCACGTACCGCAGTGTCGCTTTGCGCGCGGTCTGCTAGTGGCTGCGGTGTCGCCATGACTGAATGTGTTTGTGAGGGAAGTGGAGAACGATACGAGTAGTCTGCGGTTTCGGGACAGTTTCAGCACCTCACAACGCGGTTATCAAGCTGTCTGCTATAATACAACAGGAGAGATGCGCATACGGTGGATATGTAAGGTCGCGGAGCACGTGGTCTTCGCCGCGGCTTCCTGCCCGTTTCGTAGGCGGTCAAGCTAGCGTGCGCGCTAAAATGTTTCTGCGCCCAGACTTGGAAGTTCACGAATTATTTTCTGGGAAGCTTTGACGTCTTGACTTTTGCGACGTTCGATACTCCACACCTTCAAAACCCCTCGAACTCAGACGATATGGCGAAGAAAGGCGTGCTCAAGTCGGCGCTCGACAACTACCAGGGCCGCGACATCAAGCGCGAGAAGCAGAAGAAGTACGTCAAGCAAGCGCTGAAGCGCAAGGAAAAGCGCGAGGCCAGGAAGGCCGCGGAGGAGGGTGAGAAGGATACCGAGGAGGGCGGCGTACCTGTGCCACTGGATGAGGTAGAGGTCAAGGTCAATGGCAAGACAAAGAAGTCGAAGAAGGACAAGAAGGCCGACGCAAAGGCTGCGCCAGCAGTCAAGGAACCCGAGTGGGAGACCGAGGGCGAGGATGACGACGATGACGCAAGCGACGATGAAGACGCGCCCAATGGACTTCAAGTAGACCTTGATCACCTCAACGACACCGATAGCGACATCAGCTCAGACGAGGAGGAGATACAGGCTGATGAGGCCGCAGAGGAGGATGAAGACGCTGAAGATGACGAGGACGAAGACGATGACGAGGATGACATTGCGCTATCTGATCTCGACTCCGTCGCTTCAGAGGACAAGGGTGACATTATCCCGCACCAGCGTCTTACCATCAACAACACCGCCGCCCTCACCGCAGCCTTGAACCGCATCCAACTCCCCTACTCGAAACTCGCTTTCTCGGAATACCAGTCCGTTACCACCGACGAACCTGTCGAGATCGCCGACGTCGAGGATGACCTCAACCGTGAGCTCGCTTTTTACAAGCAATGCCTGTCCTCGGTCAAGGATGCGCGGAAGAAGTTGAAGAAGGAGGGCGTGTCGTTCTCTCGACCGGCCGACTACTTTGCAGAGATGGTCAAGAGCGACGAGCACATGGGCAAGATCAAGCAAAAGCTGATCGATGCCGCGGCAGGCAAGAAGGCCGCTGCTGAGGCACGCAAGCAGAGAGACTTGAAGAAGTTCGGAAAGCAGGTTCAAGTCGCGAAGCTGCAGGAGCGCGCCAAGGAGAAGAAGGACACCATTGAGAAGATCCAAACTCTCAAGAGGAGTATGTTCCACCCATATCTGAGAACTTGAACGACAGTATACTGACAAACATGCAGAGCGACAAGGAGCCGACATCACAGCTACCCACGAGGAAGACCTCTTCGACGTCGCCGCCACCGCTGACGACGACAAATCCGACCGTCGCGGTCGTGGTGGTGCTGGCGGCAAGGACTTCAACAAGCGCCAGAAGAAGGACTCGAAGTACGGCTTCGGTGGCAAGAAGCGTCACGCGAAGAGTAACACCGCCGAATCCAGCGCGGACGGGAGCGGCTTCTCGGCTCGCAGGATGAAGGGCAAGCCCAGCGGTGGTGCAAGCAAAAGGCCTGGCAAGGATAAGAGAGCGAAGAGACACTAGGTGGTGTAG
Organism: Alternaria hordeiaustralica; assembly: GCF_023758085.1. NCBI lineage: Eukaryota > Fungi > Ascomycota > Dothideomycetes > Pleosporales > Pleosporaceae > Alternaria > Alternaria hordeiaustralica. Next base: position 636,526 of record NW_026056785.1, on the reverse strand, counting down.
TAGTATGGAAGGCTGAATGACAATCAAATGTCACGTTCTGCATGCGTATGGCGCTCTGGCGTTCAGGGACTGCGTCTAAAAGCACATTATGTATTCTAAGAGGCGGAATTTCTTACTTTGCTAGGAGATACCATTGCACAATTCTACGAACGTCTGGAGTCACTTCGAACTGCCGCTGATATATGATTCTACGTTTTCAGATGAGAGAGTTGGCGCCTACATACCGCCTTGTCTGGGCGATATCGCACGCCATCAACCCCCGTAGCGGTATACAGGACTGTTTGTAACGGTCTGTCGGCGCCCCATATTGGAGCCCGATAGCTCCAGGCGCCAGTCCCGCCTTCACCGCGATACCGCAAACCACAAGCGACGACGTCATCTCACAAACGCTCGCAAGCTACTACGTCCGTGCTTGCTCTTCACGCATACATTGCCCATCCCTCTCACCTTAATAAACTTCCCAAGCACCACCCCCGACTACATTGCCTTCGCACCGACATTACGATACTCGACGATATCACAGGTCCTCGACTATCCCTACATCCCACCATGGACAAAGGCATCTACTTCGAAGGCGACGATGAAGTCATGCCCTTCAACAAGTCCACCCCAATCCCCACTCCCAAAGTCGACAAGCCAGTCGATGAGCTCGCCTTCATCGACGTCGAACCCAACACAATCTGGTACTTGAGCATCATCCGACCGCACATCGATTCCTATGAACTCATCGGCCCTGCGAAAGCATTCCGCCACCTCCTCCCTCAAATCGAAGACGTCGTCAGCAACTCACCTCCCGCAATCGACAAGCTTGCCGTCATAAAAGAGAAGCCAAACGACGACTTCCTATTTGACGACGACGAAGATGAAGAGAAGGAGGTTGATGAAGAGTTCTTGGAAAAAGGCTTTGACACATTCATTGTCGAGGGCCAACGCGGCGTTTACACTGTACTGAAAATACATCGCGAAATCAACAAGGACGTTTTTGACATCCTGCCCGCGCCCGTCTACACCATCATCTCCGCCGGCCCTCTTGCCCATGCTGAACACCATTCCTCTACCTCCTTGTCTTCGAAATTCGAGGCTTCCAAGCCAAAAGGATACGCGGCTACAACTAAGCTTCACGCTTCCTACGTCGACCGCGCCGATGCAAAGGAAGACGCTGAACATATCTTCACAGTCTTGCTCCTCGATACGGAGGACGTGAAGCAGACTAAGAGATGGGAGAAGGGGACCAAAGGAGGGGGTATCTTGATCGGTATGAATGCGAGTAGTATGTGGGAAGTCAAGGTTCTTTACATGGATGATCCGATTGGCAGGGCGCAGGAAGAGGCTGACAGGGAGCATGACGGTTTCGTTTTATGAGGAGATGAGGGGGCGGGGAGGTATTCGGTGTGTCCGCGGTGTTCAGACGGTTGGGTGATGGGGATATGAACTCCTCCCCGGTCTTGTATGAAGCTAAAGTCGGGAAGCCTTTGGTGTCTTGGAGAGAGACGGGACTACTCATGGCGTCCAGGATTTTGGCTTCTCATTCACACTTTCTACCGGCTTTTCTGTCGTCTCTTGTATGCTGAGACTCTCTATTGCTTTTGTGACGACGTGTTCGCAGCGGGGGAAGCGGCCGTCTGGCCCGCGTGGGTAGCGTAGGCATACATGAATATTGGGAGGCGCGTGTGAAAAGTCGTGTCTTTTGCTGTTTTTGCGTACGAGAGCGAGGTGCGCGTCGAGTTGCTGGCGAGCTAGTCGTCTTTTCTGGATGCGGTTCTGCTGCTTTGCGTTGAGTTTGTTGAGTGGTGCTTCGACCGGTTGCTCGTTGGTTGCTGACATGTTGATCGATGCTTGGGGTACTGTCTCGGGTGTCCTTGCGATGACGGCCCGCTAATTATTCTACGGGTGGAAAAAGAAGAGTAGTTGGATATTGGAATGTCAAGAACAATGGTTTCATGGCTTTTCCCCGTCTGAAAGTTTGCAACAAGCGTTTGTCGTGCATTGCGGATCAAAGACATGCAGGGAAACAATGCCACATGATTTGTTAGTGATGACGTATGACGGTCAGGCGATGCGGGGACGTCTTGCGACGTCGTGAACACACGACCACTGCCACAACACCATCTCATCGCAACGCGTCGATTGCTGAACAACAACGAAAAGCTTACAGCAACACATCCAGCACGAGGAATGTATTGTCGAATTAGGCTCTCACGCTAGGCCCAACGGTGTCGGTAGAAAATCGGGTTTGACTCAACGGCCGACAAGGAACCTCACACCACGAGTCGAGAACTTTCTGACCTCCCTCCAGAACTCCCGAACCCAGGGGACAGACGCCAAGGAGGCTAAGAAACTATCATGCCGCACCGCTACTGCACTTCAGTGGACCTCCATCGTCTTTGGCTTAGTTGCGGAAGCATGCCTCTGCTGCATCGGATTGTGGAGCGAAATCCCATCGGACCTAATCCGGTATACTATGCAGAGCCCAACGCTCTCGGTAGTTCGAGCCGCCGACCGACGACGAGATAACTGCTGTTATGCGCCAATACAAGCCTATGCACGATGTTATTGCCAACCTTCTGAGGCGCCTTCCTTCGTGGTTTGCAGGCTTCCCCACCATGGCGTCAAGGAAACAACAGGATTGAACATATGCGGTCACACTCGGTAGCATTCCGCAACAACACCAACGTTTGAAACAAGCCACAGGCGGAAACAGAAACACGCTACAGCTTGTCTCTCCACCAGAGATTGCGGTGTGGATACATCGGAAAAGGGCTGTTCGTGATAGGCCTACGGCTAAAGTGCAGGTTGAAGTGAACCACTACTGACTCAGGAGTGCTCCATCTCGCGAACCCACCAGCCTGGATGCACGCCTTCATCGTGTAAATTGAGTCTTAACAGCTCAAATAAGCGCAACAACAGGCTCAATTGAAGGCGGCCGATATATATAATGGTGTAGACTGGTACCCTCCACGAGTCTTGCCTTGGAATCGCTCTGCTCGACAACCACACCGACTTCGGTAGCCGCTCTACCCCCGAGACCCGTATGCAGTCTCTATCTTTGGCACAGTGGGTACGAGCACAGCGAGCGTTAGATGGTAGGTAGTAGCTCACCCGAACTCAGACGTGAGTGGGCTTGCAGTCTGGTTGTGTCTGGATCCCGATCATCACGTCCCTCAGCATGTGCGATCCCGCCGTGCCCCCCTTTCCGTCATTACTCGTTTCACGTTGAAGAGGCGGAGAAATAATCTTGCTACATTTTCATGCGCTGAGATATTGGAAGTGGAAAGAGACATCACAACACTGATGATAACAGCATTATGCGACTCCCTCATGAGTGTCAATCCATTATTGACCGAATGTTCAAGTCTGCTCACATATTCCTGTACTACTGTGCATAGTCTGCACCGGCAGCGAAGTTCCGTCGAGGATGGTACCTGCACCTCACCAACTGATGAGACCTCCGACCGCCAAGTCTCCTACTGCCAAGATAATGGTTTGAAACAGGCACCCGTATGGTGACAGGCCCACCACCGCGGTTCCCAGGATCGAAAAAGCGGGCGCTACGGGGGTCAATACCACAATGACAGCTCTCATCCCTTCGTATGGTCATCTCGCTTCGCCACAGCTGTGCGGGATAGCGGAAATACGGCCACAGCCAAGAGATCTCGGCCTCATGCGTCGATGGGAGGAAACACCTGAGGCATTGTTTCATGGTGCAAACCAACGTCGGCGAAGAGGGGTTTGCAAGGGATGGGTGGAAAGACCAGCTCTGGTCACTAGAAACGGTTAGCGACGTTGACCACGGCGCTCAGATAGGAACGCATGCTCAGATACATAAGAAGCAAATCACCACGACGATGGAGAGCTCATCAGCACACTTTTGCACACTGTCTTTCGCTTCTCTTCAGCTTTTCGCTACTACATTCGTTTCTACAGGCTAGTCCTACTATACAATCGTTTTTCATCTTCCAACCCACTACCAAACACTAAACCAACCACCACTACCCACCTCGAACATGAAGCTTTCCATCATCGCCGCAGCTGCCATTGCGCAGATCGCCTCTGCCCACTACACCTTCGATGTCCTCGTCACCGACGGCCAGGAGTCCAAGGGCTACGAGTTCATCCGCGAGAACACTCGTGCGGAGAAGTTCAACCCCACCAAGTGGAAGAACCCCCTCGACAACATGACCCCCGACATGGACGACTTCCGCTGCAACAAGGGCTCCTTCGCTAGCGCTGGCAAGACCGGCGTCAAGGAGGTCGCAGCCGGCACCAAGATGGCCATGAAGCTTGCCTACGGCGCTACCATGAAGCACCCCGGCCCCGCATTCGTCTACATGTCCAAGGCGCCCAGCTCCGTCAAGGAGTACGAGGGTGACGGCGAGTGGTTCAAGATCTTCGAGTCTGGTCTTTGCCACCCCGACAAGGACATTCTTGGTGATGCTTGGTGCACTTGGGACAGCAACAAGATCGAGTTCACTGTCCCGGCTGAGGTGCCAGAGGGCGAGTACTTGATCCGCTCTGAGCACGTTGGTCTTCACGGTGCCCACGATGGCCAGGCTGAGTTCTACTACGCGTAAGTTCTTCTCTTCACTACTACAACAACATCGGCTAATACATACTAGTTGCGCTCAAGTCAAGGTCACCGGCGGCGGCAGCGGCACCCCCGGCCCCACCGTCAAGTTCCCCGGCGCCTACAAGAAGGACGACCCAGAGTTCAACTTCAGCATCTGGGGCGGCTACAAGGACTACACCTTCCCTGCTCCCGCTGTCTGGGATGCCAGCACCAGCGGTGGTGCCCAGTCTCCTGCTCAGACCCCTACTGAGGAGCCTGCTGAGGAGACTTCGCCCGCTGCTTCCCCTGTTCCTTCTTCCGAGGAGCCTGCTGCTAGCAGCGAAGCTGTTGCGCATAACTCTGAGAACTGCAAGGGTGGCAAGGCTAAGCGTGGTCGCCGTGCTTTCCGCGAGGCCCTTCTCCGCAAGGAGTAAGGTGTGTATGTTTTGCATGATCTGGAGGATTGGAACGACGAACGACTGGACTGAACAGTCTAGTCAACTTTTTGTATATATACTTTTTTGATAGGCGCAGCCGTGCTGCGCTTTCTTGTAGATGTTGCTGAATGAGGAATACAATGAGTATTGCTAAAGCAGACTATCTTATTCTAAGTGCACTGTGGCAGTCGTTCGTTGTCCTATGGAATAAATTGCATGTAGGCTTCCAATAATGGTGACATTTCTACAATGTGTCTCCTCATGTCTTCATCATGTCGTCACTTTGACCAACAGCTTTCGTAAAAAGCACGTTTACAGCAATGTGTATTAGACTGCGCGGGCTTGGATGTTGTAATCTGAGTTTGGCTAGCTGCGATTATGTCTTTGCTGCGACACCCGGAGAGACGGAGCCGACGCTTCTTCACTAGATAAGGTATATCTTTTGCACTTTGTGCATCTTTTCCGCAATAGCCTTCATAACAAGACGTTGTTGTAGTACACCTCGCAGCCGCGCAATCATCTCCATCGTCAACACGATAATCCAGAGTATGTTGATGTTCTGCTCGAGCGTGAACTTCTCATCGATTTTGAGGTCTTCTAGCAGCGTGACAGCATTACGAATCATGTCACCCACTGTGACACGTACGGTTTCCTGTTTAGTCTTCTTTGATGTCTTTGATATCCGTTCAAGCGTGCCCAAGGTACGGACACTTACAGGTAGTAGGAAGGGATTTATCTGCAATATCGCCAGGGAAGGAGACTGAAAGTCCTTGCAGGCGTTCGTATGGCGGTGCACAACCCCATCTAGATATGCGAGCATTCCTCCCATCGATTTTATCTTCCTCCAGTACCATGTTTTTCGGACTCGCTCTATGTGGAAAGAGATTCTTACGTCTAACATATTGATACCACGCGAGTCAGGAACCTTGTAGATCTTCTTGACCAACTCGGTTAACTCTGTATGAGCGGATCCAGTAATGTCGAAGCCGAGTGTTGAGTTCTCAGAAGCAAAAGCTATGATACGCTCACGCCGTTCCCTGATGGCCGCCATCTCGACCGGCTCCTGGCTTTCGGATACTTGTGCTTCTGACAACCAATCCGATTGTTGGGTAGCAGCGGCCGCTAAAGGAAATTGTTGCTTCCAGTAATCTTGAATGATGGCGCTGCGTGGTGACTCCGCGAATGCGCTTCCAGCACGTGTACTGAAGAAAAATAGATCGATCAGCCAACGCTCCACAATATCTACTTCAAGGCCAGCTAGCTGCCCAGATATTGCAGATATGTTTCCATGTTCACGAAAGCCCGGAATGAGCGAGTAATCTGCGGGTGTTACATCTCTCATTGAGAGATAGTCACTGTGGATTATTTTTGCGCGATGGGAGTGATCGGTGAAGTTCTGGCCGATAGTCCCTGGATCACCAGTCGGAATGCTTCGTAGACCGGATAATATTTCACACGGGCTGTCGAAGCTATAAACCTTGTTGGCGTGCAACTTTAAGAGAAAGGCTCGATGCCAGTTAACCAGGATATGCAATTGAGCGTCTTTGTGCGGCATGCGATGCCTTGTTCGACGAAAATACTCTGGGTCCGTTAATTCCAGGCCATCTAATGGATTACCGTTGATGTCAGTGAATTGGATCTCGCCTTCCGAAACAGACAGTAGATTGACAGCGTCGACCACCATTATACCAGCTTCTTGTAGTGGTCTTGCTGTACCCCGTGGTCTGCAAATATCGTCTAGTGTCCATCCATATTGGGAGCTGTGTTTTTTGGGCCAAAGCCAAGCCAGACCTGACGTAGATCTTCCCTGATCTGTAAATTTGAAGCCGAGCCTTACAGATGATAAACTGGTATGCTTGTGGCTCGTCTCTATATTGGAAAGGGACTCCCAGTCAGGAACCCACGAAGGCAGCAGTGGGGTGGTTTTGGGAAAAAAGGCAAGATCCAATATGTACGACTGAAGTGGCCAGGATCCATATACGGTAAGCCAGTACGTTGCCAAGCCTGTATAGAGCTGCTGAATGGTGATGCCATAATCGACAGGAAGATCGGATCGCTCGTTGTTACCAGTGAGGCCCAACAAGCCATATAATCTATCCCGTGCATCACCGCATCGGCAATGCAGTGTAGCTCTGAGCAGCGATATGATACTCATGTCGCTTTGCTCGATATTGAGGTATTCCACCCAATGCTGCACCCATCGCTTACCCTCGCCCTCACCTTCGCGCTTCCAGTCGCGCCCATTCTCGTACTTCCCCTCGCTCCCATCCCCAGGCTTCCATTCGCCCACACCCTCGAGTGTCTTATTTCTGTACTTGCTTAGATATCTCAAATACTGGTCCCAATCGATTGTGACGTCACCAATGGTGAGGGTGGCTTTGTTGCTAAGCTGGACCTCTTGGATTACCCAGATGCGTGAGAAGTAGGGTATCTGCAAGATGTGTCGTGGATCCACTGAGGTCATGTGGTTATCATCAGTAAAGTCTGGAATGGGGACACGTTTGGCACTCTCATCATCCGCGTATATAAGAACCCTCGACGCGGACTCGTAGATTTCCCTCATGAGTGACACTTGTTGCCCACGCTCTTCCAGATCAAATTGATTTATACAAATGGCGTCTACCCAGATAAGCCGGTCGACAGCAATCCGGTAACGTTGTAGTGCTGCCATGCAGTTCTTCGTCACGAGACAAGTGTCGTAATTTGGACCGACGAAGATAGTCTCGCACAGGGCTAAATTGCCATCGGAGTCTGCCCAGGTGTATGATAAAGCCTCGAAGATTGGTCGGCTCTGATCGCGAAGCCCATAGACTAGTAGCTCGCAATGAATGGGGTCGCTCTTCATTTTGCTGCCATGCAGGCAAAGAAGACGAATCGAATCAGTCGCAAGAAGGCGGGAATAGATCTTGTGTAGCATCGGCTCTGGGCGCATCTGTTGCTGCAAGCTCTCCTGATTTTGCGGAAACGAGGGTTCAGGTCCCTGGTTCGCATGGCTGGCAGTCCATTCATCAATGTTGGCACATATGAATGCTCGCAGCTTTTGCTCTTCATTATAGTCATGACCAGACGCTGCAGCGTAGCCCTGGTCTTCGTCGCGAATGAGATTGGAAAAGACTCGTGGGGGCCATGTGCACACCAGTTGTGATCGTGAAGTATGTAGCGGAGGCGCGGGCGGTGAAATCGGATGGATAGGCGTTAGCTCGGGCGCCCTGCGCTGGCAAGTGCGGCACCCAGGCCGTCCGTCTTCCCACTCCAGATGCAGGTCTGCGCAGCTCGCATCGTGCCATGCCATGAAGCTGAATTAGTTCACTTCTGCGAAGTGGATAAGGGATGTGTAGGATGTAATGGCGATAAGGCAGTTGCGCAAGGCTGGAGGAAGCAATGCAGGCTACCCCGCCGAGCTTGCGCCTATTGGTCAGCTTTGCTGCATCGACACCTCGTTCTGGGGACAAGGCAGGGGTCTAAGTCGACCCTGAAGATAGGCAAATGAGCATCCAATACTCCTACAAGATCAGTCTTCGATACCCACAGTTTTGCAGACGTGCTGCAGTCGCTCGCGGAGCCCCAAGGACTTGTTAGGAAACATAGTACTACACCATGGCACCACAAGAGCCGCCTGAAGCGTTCAGAGCCAAATCCAACGATGTTGACCATCTTGAGAGACCCAACTCAAGTCTCCTGACAGATGCCACCAGAACACTGGAGGAGGGAGGACTTGCAAGACCCTCAGACCAGTTCCCGTCCCGAGGCCTGGAGGAGCCGCCTTGCACATGACAGCTGAGCATCGTGACGAACTGAGGCATTGCACCCCGGCGTCTGACAGGCTTCTCGTGTAACAATGAAGTCCTGCACAAGGAGAGCTGCGGCTGAGGCCACCACTGTCGCACAAAGTTTGCATAGTCGGTACGAGTTGTGGGGTGGTGACATCTCAGCGGGGACGCGAGAAAAGATGGTAGCGAAGCAGCAGCAGTGCGTTGGGCGACAATGTGGAGAAGAACATGCGGACGATGAATGTCGGGGTACGCGATGTCGCTTTGTCATGTACCTCAGAGCTCAGATGCCGCGCCTGAAGATTTTCTCTTCGGCGATTCGTGCTATGTCGGGGCTGAATTCTTTTCCGCGTCAAGCTTCGTCGGGGTAGCCACTAGCGCAGGGCATGGCCAATCAGGGTTGTGGGCCGTCGGATCGAAACCATGGGGAGACCTCCGCGTGATTGACACCGAGCGACCCACGTGAACGAACCACCTCGGTAGCGACAGCCTTCTCGCCATCATCGCTACCACATTCTCCTCCCGCAGCGAAGGGACTGGATTTGGATCTCTCGCGGTCGCTGGGTCAGGCATCCTGACCGTGCATCGTGACCACATGCACTAATCAAGGGCGGCCCCGGTTGGACGTTTCCAGCGTCGGGACAGGAGCGGAGGCTGGGGTTGGTGGTGTTGGGCTAATGAGAGTGACTCGTGCCACACTGCGCGCTTAATTAGGAGCTCCGAAGGCCAGCAAAGTCGCGTATTGGCCGTTAGGCGTCCATGGCGGACAAGCGTCAGCAGTTCACATTCATCTTGACCGCCGTTGCATTAGCGTTCAGCCACATGGTGTTGTCTGGGGAAAGACGCCTGCAGTGGTGAAAAGCATAGCACAGGCCATGCCATTGGCGCATCGTCAGCGCATCATCGTGATGAAGGAAAGCAGGCGTAGAAGGCGGAGGGAGCCGAGTGTAGGGCGCCGCGCACCTGGTATTGGGGGCTAGCGCCGTTACCAGCCTGCTCCAGACACACGTTAGCCGACTCCATGGGCCACGAGAGACTCCATGGGCCACGATGGTGGAGTCTAGTGAAGTGGGAACCCTTGGTCGGGGAGCACCTCACGTGCGGCTCTGAAAACCTAGAAGCGTTCTAGACAGGTAAAAGCATCGTCTGTGCTCCACCTGCTAAGGTCAAATCACAGCCGGTGCAAATGCCGGTCCGACACTTGTCAAATTACCAGGTTAGTCGGGCCAGTCGGGCCTGGAGAAGAAGCTGGAGCAGGCAAAACGCGGGCGACCATTCCCCAGAGAGCTGGTGGCGCGCACCCTTCACTGGGTTCCAGGCTAATGCACCCAATAGCAGGGAAGCACGGGCCCCTCCTAGTCGCGCCGCAATGTTACCTAGCCATTTCTGCGGTACACTTGTTCCGCACTGCACTAGATCTCAAATCTCCAGCTCTGTTTATTAACCCTCAACTCACCCGCATCTCAGTTTCCGATTCTTCGTCCAAGGCCGCGTGCGAGTTCTACCCTGCACAGCTTCAAGCAACGCGCTTCGTCAACTCCCTCAGCGTACAACCCCCACGCACTTGCCCATCATGAGCCACAACAACGACTTGGCCGACGAGGCCGCCAACCCCAAGGGCATCCAAGCTACCACTGATGTCAACATGACTGAGTGCCCTGTCACTTGGAAGGCCTACCTCCTCTGCGCCTTCGCCTCCTTTGGTGGTATCTTCTTCGGTAAGACAACAACGAAGCACAATCTCCACAATGACAGTGGCTGACCGCATACTCAGGTTACGATTCCGGATACATCAACGGTGTGCTCAACTCGCCTCTCTTCATCGAGGAGGTCGAGGGCCCCATCTGCCCCCAGGGTCTCAACACTCCCGATGGCCTCTGCAAGATCAGCTCTGGCAACACCTCGCTCATCGTCTCTATTCTCTCCGCTGGTACTTTCTTCGGTGCTCTCGTCGCTGGTGATCTTTCCGATATGATTGGTCGCAAGTGGACCATTGTTCTGGGATGTCTCATCTACATCATCGGTACGAACTCCCCCGCTTGCACTACTTTATGAAACAAGCCACTAACCCCCACTTAGGAGTTGTTCTGCAAATGGCTGCCTCTGGCCGTGACCTCCTTGTCGCTGGTCGTGCCATCGCCGGTATTGGTGTCGGTTTCGAGTCTGCCATTGTCATTCTCTACATGTCCGAGATCTGCCCCAAGAAGGTCCGTGGTGCGCTCGTCTCCGGTTACCAGTTCTGCATTACCATTGGTCTCCTGCTTGCCGCCTGTGTCAACTACGGCGTCCAGGGTCGTGGTGACACTGGCGAGTACCGCATCCCCATTGGTATCCAGTTCGCCTGGGGTCTTATCCTCGGTGGTGGTATTGCCTGCCTTCCCGACTCTCCTCGTTACTTCGTCAAGCGCGGCCGTCCCGATGAGGCCAAGAAGGCTCTGATGAAGATCCGTGGTGTCCACCCCACCGACCCCCAGGCTGCCGAGCTCAGGTCCATGGTCGAATTCGAGCTTGCTGAGATCATTGCCAACGAGGAGTACGAGCGCGAGCTTATCCCCGCCGGTGGCTGGATCTCTGGCTGGGCCAACTGCTTCAAGGGTTCTCTCTTCCAGTCCAACTCCAACCTCCGCAAGACTATCCTCGGTACCTCGCTCCAGATGATGCAACAGTGGACTGGTGTCAACTTCATCTTCTACTACTCCACTCCCTTCTTGGAGTCGACTGGCGCCATCAGCAACACCTTCTTGATCTCGCTCGTCTTCACCCTGGTCAACGTCTGCTCCACCCCTCTTTCCTTCTACGGAATGGAGAAGTTCGGTCGCCGCACACTCCTCCTCTTCGGTGCTCTCGGTATGTTGATCTGCCAGTTCTTGGTTGCCATCATCGGTGTCACTCAGGGATTCAACAACTCCACCACCCTCGCCGATGGCACCACCCGCGCCAACAACATCTCCGCCGTCAACGCCCAGATCGCGTTCATCGCCATCTTCATCTTCTTCTTCGCTACCACCTGGGGTCCTGGTGCCTGGGTCCTCATCGGTGAGGTCTTCCCTCTGCCCATCCGCTCGCGTGGTGTTGCCCTCTCCACCGCCTCCAACTGGCTCTGGAACACCATCATCGCCGTCATCACCCCCTACATGGTCGGTACCGACCAGGGTAACCTCAAGTCCTCCGTCTTCTTCATCTGGGGAGGTCTCTGCACCATCGCCTTCATCTACACCTACTTCTTGGTTCCCGAGACCAAGGGTCTGTCTCTCGAGCAGGTCGACCAGATGATGGCCGAGACCACTCCCAGGACCTCCGCCAAGTGGCGCCCTACCCACACCTTCGTTGAGAGCTCCCTCCAGAAGGGTGGCTCTACCATGATCGAGCGCAACGGTTCCATTGTCGTTGACACTGAGAAGAACCACCGCACTGCTTCCGTCCACTAGATGGTTAATGGTGTAGTGCTTTATTCACGTCTTGATGACACGAATGAGTCACTTTGAATGATGTAATGTTTGGTTCTAGCTATGCAGTACAGTATAGCATATTACTAAAGACACGGAATGGATAGATGCCTGGCTGGAGAATGATACCTCTGTAGTTTATACTATAGCATAAACTACTTCTTAATCTTGAACTAACGATGCTCTTCTTATATGTGATATGTCTTCTCTAATTCTTGACTTTGAAATGTCTTTCTCTCATGTCATGTGTCCTTTGAAGTTCGATCTTGAAATGCTCTTCTCGTGTGATCTTTCCAACCCATTTTCCCATACGTCATCCTGCATCAATACTTTATCCATCTCTAATCACACATACCCACCCCCTCCCTCTGCCTCCTCAACCCCTCCCTCAACTTCCCATCCCTCTCCCTCTCACCCTTCCCCATCCCCTTCCTCCCTCTCTTCACCCTCCCCTTCTCCACCCCCCTCATCCTCCCCTCAACCCTCCTAACCTCAAGCTCATCCGCCCAAGGCCCCGCTTTCACCTCCGCCCCACTCCTCCCCACCCACCACTGCGGATCGTGAATGCCCAGCCAACCCCCTTGCTTCACCCAATCCGGTCTTGGGATGCCTAACTCGTAGATTTCGAAGAAGGGTGATGAGGCTATGAGTGTGGCGTGGGTGCGGAGAAGGTTTAGGGCGGCGAGCGTAGTGGGCTTGCTGGTGGCGGTTGGGATGGTGAAGCGCGTTGTTTGCGCTGGGGTGGTGGTGGAGAGGGTGTAGGTGATACCGGATCGTATGCGGTGGAGGAGGGGGTCTGTCTCTGAGGTGGCGGTTGCCTCGGCCAGCGAGGCGGACACGGAGGGTGTTGGGGAGGTAGAGGGTTCGCGGATAGCTGGGCGGAGAGTCCTTCGCCTTGGTGACGAGGGCCGCGGCGAGGATGCTGGAGGTGATGTCAGCGTCTCGCTGCGCGATCGCTTGGCTGGTGGTGATGAGGCCGGCTCATTGTCTGCTCCACGCTTCGAGGATGTATATGTCATGATAGCAGTAGGGATGGTGGTAGTAGGTAAGTGGTTTGGGGAGGTAGGAGGGTGTTGTTCAGACTTGAAGACATCATTTGATATCTATTACCTAGGACATGCTATAGTGGAAGTGAATGAGAGTGCGTCTATAGATACAACAGCTCATGCATCAACAATAACAGCCTCTTTCACTAGAGTATCCCAGATCCCCTTCACCTCGACTGCACATGTAGATAGAACCACACAAGGAATTGAACTGTCCTTCACTGGGTTGAACAGCCTCCATTACCAAGAAGAGACATCTCCTCCCGCATCCTTGCAGTCTGCGGATCATCCTGGATACTCTCCTCGCCGATCTGATTCGTTCCAAGTGCAATCCACTTCATGACCAGCTCAATGCCTGGTATACCGGGAATGTTCACTCGCTCGCGAGCATCTTCGACCGCCTTCCTCAGTACTTCTGGCTTCACGGCTCCAAGTCGCAGTGTTCGTGGTCCTGGAAGCGAACGATTGGGGTGCGGGTTCTTGGCTGGGTACAGTCCGAATACACCGATAATCTTGTCAGCGTAAGGAATCTCACCTTCAAAGCCCAGCTCGCGCATGACCCAGTGCTCTGACGCGACTTGAGGTCCCTTCCAGACTTGTAACTCCGGCATTGTATGCGGCCTCTTGGGGAGAGCGGTATGAAGAGAGACCACGCTTAACTTTTGCTCAGCCTTCGTTAGTTCTTTCCATGACTTCGCGATGTCGTAGCCGTCCTTGGTTCCCGTAAGAGACATGATCTTGTAGGACTTGGCGAAAGCTTTCGCTGCTTTGACAGGATGATCTTCGCCAAGCTCGGCGACACCCAAGAAGCGATAGAAGCGAGCGATAGCAGAAGCAGGGACTACCTCGTATCCCGAGATCTTATTGCAAAGCTCTGCCTCCTTTGCATTGCCAACCTTCTTTGTTTCACCCTTACACTCGTGTCGGAACTCGCCACGGAATTCGCCAGCGGCCATGTTCGAGAACATGAGCATAGATTTGTCAAGCGAGGCGACGCACTGTAACGCATAGATCGGTGACAGGAAGTTTGGTTCGAGACGTGCACCTATCATCTCGTTCCTCTCCAATGAATGCTTGATGAACATGAAGGTGTCAAGCCACCTCGCGAATGCCATGTCGCCGTTTCCGGTGTTGAACGCCATGTCACCCACGCATTTGATGGAAAGGGCGAGTTCGTAGAGTTCGACAGCGACGGCTCGTAGCCATGCGACTCCCTGTGTCATGGTTTGCGTGACTTTCTCGACAAGGGCAGCATCGAACCCAGTGGTGAAGGTGACCTTCTGTCGGAAAGCTAATCCACTGACTGTAGGATAGAACGGGTAGAATTAGTAGATTACTCACATATGACTCGCAAAGGCGAAGCTTACCTTTTCCCATGGGTAGGGCAAACCTCTCCTGATCCTCCCTGCCCAGAGTGCTGACAGTACCAGGCGGCTTGTGCAGTGCGAACTTGAAGTCATAGCCCATAAAGTTGGCGAAGTCCAGGATACGCAGAGCGCGAGCAAGCTTTGGCATGTCTTGCAACAGCAGTACTCCCACTGTCGTCTTTTTACCATACTTCCCGGTCGCCTTCCGCTGGTAGTTAGGATCAACCTTGACTTCGGCAACGTGGTTGTCAAACTTCTTCGTCCCTAACTTGAAGTAGGGTACTTCATGGTTGAGAAGGGCGTCTTCGATCGTCGTGCCGTAGCCATTGTGAAGTTTGATCCACTTGTTGTCTCCATAGAAGACCTTGGCAGCTTCCTGATTGATGGCCTTACTAGTGCGAAGGACGGCGACCTGGAAGTCATAGTCTTCGATGAGATAGCGGTTCGGTGGGCCGCGAACGCAATCGGAAAGTAGCAGGTAGCGGAGGATGTCGCGAAGGACGTGCTGCGGAAGCGCTTCCAGACGAGACATAATGGCGTACGCTGTCAGGTCACGGCGGCAGCTGGTCGCTAGGGGTGAGCGCGCAGTCGAGACTGTCGGCTGTCGGCTACCGCAGAGCTGTAAGTACACGGAACCCTTGTAATAGAGCAATGGCTGAGACAGGATCAAGCGGATTGATGAGTAGCGTCGAGATAAACGATGAGAGTAAAAGACATCAGCTCGACGGCCTTAACAAGCGTAATAAACAAATTTTCTGTTAACAACATTATTAACTAAGGCTTAGTTTTATTTAGAATATAGTAGTTATATAAGTAAATACTTATTAATTAAAATATATTTTAGTAAACTTTATTTTTAGATACTTAGCTATACTTACTATATACTATAGTATTCTTATTAGTAAACTAATTTTATAGTTTAAGCTAGTTTAAAAATAAAAAGTTTATTACTAGTATTAATAAAAAAATTATAAAAAGTAAATTCTTTTTAAGTAAACTAATATTTTAATTTTTAGTATTACTATTATTAATATAGTTAAAGCTTTTAAAACTTAAGCTAGTAAAGTAACTATTTTATAAATACTAATATTTATTTAGAGTTAAAAAATTATAAAGTAATAAATACTATAATTTATAGTAAGTAAAATAATACTTTTACTATATATATATATACTTTTTATTTTTACTTTACTATTTTTAGTAAATTTAAAATTTAAAAAACTATAGTATTAGTTAGTATTACTTATAAGTAAATAAACTAACTAAAAAACTAAAAGCTTTTTAACTTTTTTTTATTAGTAGTTTTTTTAAAAGCTTTAAAATAGTAATTTTAAGTAGAAAGTACTAATAACCTACTATATTATGTAGCGAAAGTAAGTAAGTAAAGACAGCAACTGCGAACAGTAGCTGCAGGGGTCTTGCCGAGGCTTGGATCGATGTAGCTTAGCGCCTACGCTTAGCTCAGGTCCCCGCGCGTGCCCCCGGGATCGACTCTTCTGCCTTCATACCTATCCTCCACGCTGTCCATCTCATCATGTCTAGCCATCTTTTATCATTACCGCGCGAACTTCGCGACATAATCCTCGAATTTGTCATCAGTGCGCACGTCGAGCTTCCAAGACACCCTGCATCAGATGACACCCCTCGCAAGGCCTCAGTAGGCTCGAATTGCCTGCGCATACCCGTCTTGCCACCTGCCGAGCAATATGCTACTTACGGACTGCTCCTCACGAACAAACAACTGCACCACGAGACCAAAACCTGTCTCCGCCGCCTGCCGACGGCGTACTCTCTTGACCTCATGATGGTCAACGACAAAGAGCTCTGGCTCACATGGACCTGCTGTCCAGCTCGAAGCAAAGAGCCGATCGATTCCATTTCCATAAACGTGCGCGAAACCAGAGATAGTCCGGATCTCTATTTGAAGCGGCTTCACAACATTCTTTTCGAAAAAACTTGCTTTCTCAGTCTCTTCGAATACATGGTTGATGTCTGTTGCCCTGGTCACCAATTTAGGAAACTTGGTTTGAACCCTCCTTACACCAAATGTAACTGAGCGAGCCCCGCACGTCAGTACTGTGCAGTTGGACTGGGTTGGGTGGAGGGCAAGATTTATACAGCAGGACATGCGTCCTGTGATGAGCCAAGAAGATGTCATGAACAACCAGAATCTAGCCCTGAGACTACTCACCTATCGAATGGCCTTCTTTCTACCTTCAGTAGAAATGAAAGTGTCGGAACTGGACGGCGTGGGCTTCAAACTGTGGGCTGGAGGCTTTGACAAGAAAATCATTACTGTCAATGGAGACAGGAAGGCTGAACTAAGCAGGCGCTGGGAAGGGATTCATGCTCCGCACGTCCAGAGAGCTACTGACGCACTTAATCACAACGACAATATCCTAGGAGTACATTCTCCGTCCACGTCCACAACCTTCTCGCCAGGTCTTCATCTCTAGCCTCCGCCGTCAGTTTCTCCGTCGAGTCAACGCCCCCAGGCGTGTAATATCCTCCACTCCGCAATGCTCCTTTCTCCGCTCCGGCCGCACACCAAAGCTGATTGGAAACGCCCTCATGTGGCTCAAGCCACCTCTCGCCCGATATCCGCGACGTTACGTTGACGAACATCTTACTCCAGCCCGCCATCTCGGTATTCATGGGCGTCTTGACGAGTCCAGGGTGAATGGCTACAGACGTCAGCTCGGGGTGGCGACGTACGAGCTCCGCTGCGAAGAGGATATTTGCGAGTTTGGACTGGCCGTAACGAATCCATGCGCCTAGCATCATTCGAGACATCGTGCTTCCAGCATCAAGCTCATCGAAGGAGATACCACCTTTGATGGCACGATGGAACTCGTAACCAGCGGAGGTGTTGCTGACGACACGGACGTCTGCCCCGGGCTCTTTGGCTGTCTTGAGCAAGATGGGCATCAGCTCTCTGGTGAGCATCGCATGGCCGAGATGGTTCGTCGCGAATTGGATCTCGTAACCATCAGTACTCAAAACTGCTGGGTTGGCAATGATACCGGCGTTGTTCATCAGTATGTCGAGGCGGTCATGTTTGAAGTCTCGAGCGATGGCCTCTTTGACTGCGCGAAGGGACGAAAGATCTATCTTGATGAAGCTCAAAGATGTCGTCGGGTGCTTGGCTTTGATGTCGGCGATCAGTGCATTAGCTGCAGTGACATTGCGGCCTGTGAAGTAGATGTGTAATGGACTGTGCGCCGCCAGTGCTCGCACACTTTCCTCTCCTAATCCTGCGGTGCCTAATATGACTGTCAGAAGAATGTCAACGACGGGCAACAAGTTCAATCACCTCCAGTCACCAAGATCACTTTTCCGGAAAGGTCTCGAATGTCCTTTGCAGGGTCGAAGTCTTTGAAGCCTTGCATGTTGAGGCTTTAGTCGCGAGGTGCGTTGATATGGACGTCTCAGTTTCTGCAGTTGCGCAGTGCTTCTTATATACCTGGCGCACCATTGCCATTTTTCAATTCGGACGAAAAGGCAGGCTTCTTGTGGCGCTTCTTCAAGGTGGTGGTGGTGCGATAGCTATCTCCGCCGGGAAGATGTGTGGCCGCAACGTGCAAAACGCCGGGATGATCGACGGGAGTGCAAAAACGCTATACCACATTCGGCCATGAGACAGAACTATGGCTGCAGGCACAGATCTCGAAGACTGAACAAAGTCAGCTATCATAATTCACGTCAGGTTCGCTAGACATTAAGATCGAGACAATGTGGATGATGCATTACATGAGTTTAGGGTATTACCCAGTCGCGCTTGCTCATAGATCGGCCACGCTAGTATGTTCCCCGTGCAGCTACGCGTCCCGTCCCGTCGCATTCGTCGCGTTCCTTCCCAATCCGTTCCCGTCTCTCACCACCTACTCCGAGCTCGTCAGACACTCTAGCGCATGCGATAGGTCGAGCACACGCGTGGGCCAGGACAGGCTGTCGCGATGAGCTCTACCCAACCCGTTGGCTGTAGTATCGGCCTCACGGAGGCCGCACCGCGTCGCATTCTAGTAACGCAACATTACTCGGACTGTATCCGACCTTGCCGATGGTGGGATGGTGGGATGGCTTCGTGAGGGGTATCGCGTCGATTCGTTGTCTAACACTGCCTAAGCAAAGCTTCGGTGGGATTTTCACGTTGGTCCAAGTCCTGCTTCCCTTACCTGGTGCGGATACGGTCAAAAGCCGAGAGAAATGCGCGGTCGCTTTACTACATGTCTAGACCTTGTTGTCTGGGCTTTGGTCATGCGTCCCCTCATCCCATGCGAATTCTTTCGTCATAGTAATCCCTCTTTCTCTCCTCATACTCTGCGAGAGCTCGCTCGTAGTCACACTGCCTTCTTTGCACAAGGCAGTACCCGGGCACTCCCCATGCACAGTCGTTGTCGTGAGACACATTTCGTCTTCATCCAATCGCGATTTGCCCCATTGGCTCCGAGTGTCATTGTTAATTGTGTCTCCCAACGTATCCTTGAGGTTGATCTTGCGCGTGCGCTTTTTGGATATCGTTTCCAGAGGGTTTAGCGAAGGGCCGGATGATTGAGAATGCTGCGATGATTTGAAGGAGGATGGCAGGCGGGTCGAGAGTGCGTTGATCACCTGCATCATGAGCGGCCGCAGGGTGGGGAGGCATCCGGATATGATACCGATGGAGGGCTCTACGGAAGACCAGATGAAGACGTCGCTCTTTGCCCAGCTTATGTCTTTCGACTGGACGAGGTGGGTAATGGTGATGATGCGGTAGAGCGAAGCAAAACAGACGCTGCACTTGTTAGCGAAACTTCGTCGAAGGGACGGAGGTTGGGTTGCGACATACAAGCTACCGAGTAGGAATGTGAGACAGACCGCAACCTTCTGGGTTCGGCCCATATGTAACTTGAGCACGCTCGCTATGGGTATCGTAAGGATGCACACATCGCCGAAAAGGTTGATGATGCCAACACCGAGATAAAACTACATTTTAATCAGTCGCTGTTTGCAGATCAGTCTTGTCGTGGTCTCACCTTTGCCTCGTCTACCTGGACCACGCCTTTATCTCCGTACCACTGGTTCCAGTAATAATGCAGTGGTCGCGTGTAGAGCGGCAGGACGATGTGGTTGGTGATGAGATAACCTGTAGTGAGAGCGACGCAGAAGTAGCCAAAGTATGAGAGGCCGAATATGCGGCGGTATAGCGCCAGAATTGAAAACTTGATGATGCATACACTCCATGCGTAGATGAAGACATAGGCGAATGTGATCTTGCTCTAGTCAGCGCTGCGTCACGCGTGTGGTTGGGGACTTCACAACGTACTATCGTGATTTGTCGCATCTCATACGGTCCTAAGGACCATATGTGCTTACCAAGACCATAGAAGCCGCCTAACCTAGATGTTAGCATCTATCGTTGATCTCGCGTGATTGATTGCTCTACCTGCAATGCAGCATGCCAGGTTGCCCGCATTCAGCGCCAAACCGAGAAACATAAGATAGTCATCTAGACCTAGCGGCTCACGCTTTACATGCAAGCGAGTGTAGAGGCGCAAGCCCACGAAAACGAGAGAAAGGACGAAAAGTACAACGCCGATAGCATTATTGGAGGCAGTGCGGGACTCGGTCAAGTCTAGTCCGGGAGGAGGGTTTGCAAAGTAATCGAACGCCATGTCGAAAGCCGGTTGTCGTCGGGATCACGCAGGATGAGTTGCGAAGTGTCAGAGAATCGCACAACGGGATTTCACGCAGAGGAGCAAGCTGTATTATCGCCGTGCAGGCGTTTGGGTTTTGCACCCCCCATTCACTCGGCGGATTTCTGTGTCACGAAATGCATTTATTGCAGTGAACCCATAAGGCCGTGCAACCCTATATCCACTCGGATTAGTTTCCATCGTAATCGCGCCGATTGTGCAACGAGTGAATGCCAGTGTTTTCGGGGGGAGTGCCGGTTTCGGTGAGGAATGGAGTCGACGCTAGCCGCGTCTGTATTGGCTCTCGTGGCTGCGAGAACGCGTGGTGTGACTAGCCGGGTACCTGATGCGCACTAGCCTGTGACAAACACGATCTTCGCGTGGAGTTGCATTGTTTTGCGATGCGGGAATGGCTGGCAGTTGAGCAATCGGACCTTTACACGACACGGGAGATAACGACGTGCCGCAGCGGTTGCCGTACGGTGACTGTGCCGGAGGCGGCGATCTTGGCGGGCAGCAAGCAACCTTAACAAAGAAATCTGGGTCCACGACAGTCATCTTCTCCGCAGTTTCAACAGCCTGTCAGTCTTGACTCAGTCCATCGATTAGGAACACCCATTATCGTACTGCAACACGATGGCGCCCAAGGAAACCAAGTTCAAGGTGGCTGCCGCCCACGCGGCGCCTGTCTTCATGGACAAAGCCGCCACCATCAAGAAGACTATCCGCCTCATCGAACAGGCTGCGAAAGACGACATCAAGCTCTTGGTGTTTCCCGAGACCTTCATTCCTGGCTATCCTGTACGTGCATCGGCTGTTAATCTCAAACTTTGTATGATGGGGCTCATGCTAACATTACCACAGTACTGGATTGAATGTTACCCACCCCTAAAGCAGGTCGCTGCTTTGGCAAAATACGCCGAAGAGAGCGTCGTGGTGGAGCCGAACGGAGAGGATGTGAGTGCCATCCAGGATGCCTGTCGCAGGACCGGTGTAGCCATCAACCTGGGCGTCTGCGAACGTGTCGCCAACGGCTATACGCTGTTTAACACCCAAGTCATTATCGATAGTGACGGCACTATACTCGGTGTTCATCGGAAGCTCCAGCCAACCTATGTCGAGCGCATGGTGTGGGCTCAGGGCAACGGCAGCACATTGCGCAACTGGCCATTGTCGCTCGGGTACAACCTCGGAGGTCTCGCGTGTTGGGAGCATACCATGAACGGCGCACGCCAGGCCCTTATCACACAGAACCAGCACATTCATGCGGGAGCTTGGCCGGCATTGTCCACCATGGCCGGCTTCGAAGCCGTTGCCGATGCACAGATCGAGGCGTTGATGAAGGCCCATGCCCTCACTGCCCAAGTCTTCGTCATCACTGCTTCCAACTATGTCGACCAACAGTGCCTCGACTGGATGGAAGAGAACCTTGGAAAGCAGGACCTTGTCAAGGCCGGCGGCGGCTGGTCCTCTGTCCTCCATCCGTTCTGTTCGTACATCGCTGGTCCGCACACGGGCGGAGAGGAGAAGTTGGTGCAGGGCGAGATTGACTTCTCGCACATGGGGTCGGTAAAGGTGTGGATCGATGCGGCGGGCCACTACCAGCGTCCGGAGATTCTGCAGTTTGCGTTCGATGCACGCCCACACTGGGCTGATGAAAAGACTGATCGCTTCAAGGTGCGTACTGATGAGAAGAAGTCGGACACTGAGAGTGGTTACTCGTCTCAGAGTGAGGTGAGGTCGAACTAGAAGGATGCGGTCTTGGCAACTGTGCCGCATCTGCAGGCAGTCGCGATATGAAGTAGCGTGGTGTGTGTGACATGTTACTGGTTGGACCTCGTGGAGGCTTAGCGACTCAGCCATCTGGTGCAGCCTCACTCAGGCGGGGTCGGGTGCGATTTCTCAAGAAGTTCCAACACTTTCAACATACCACCATCATCATATTCGCCAAAGATTTCGTTGTTCTTTACTATGCCAGTTACTTTCGGTTCCGTAGGCGATATCATTTCCGTCGTTTTGCTTGTGAAAGATCTAGTTGCAGCGCTTGACGAGGCTCGCGGCTCCAAAGCAGAATACCAGGGCGCCGTACGCGAGCTTTGGACTCTCGACCGTACACTCCTCGAAATTGATCTGCTTACTAGACAGCATGGGGATGGAGCTACGCCTGAGTTACGGAGTCTCTGCGAAACAGCAAAGCAAGCTGTAGCTAGATGCAATGACCGCGTTAGCGCCTACAAGAAGCGCATCCAGGGATACCAGCGCGCTTTTGAAGTCGGCAAAGTGAACAGGGTCAGAGAGATTGGAAGAGCGATTGGTTGGAGGACCGGAGAGAAAGAAGCGCTGGAGCAATTTCGCGCAGAGATCGCGGGGACTACATCAAGCCTCCAGATGTTGTTGATCACGGCCAATGTGTAAGTAGTACATTTGTCCTGGTCAGAGCTGATGCTGATGCTGTGTAGCACGTTAATTGGAGTTAGTCGAAAGGAGACGAATGACAAGCTCGACGAAGCAAAGCGCAGGAACGACACGGTCACGCTCTCGCATGATGCATCACTCGTAGATATCAAAGACGGCATTGAGAATGCTAACCGCAATATCGAAGCTGCCAACTCAATATTGGACAATGTGTCCGAAGCACTCAAATTAGATTGGCTCCGAAAGCTTGGTTCTGAGCTCAAAGGCATGATACGAGGCGCGATGACGATTAACTTTGCGACTTACCGTGCTATCATGCGTCTGCAGAACTCACTCCCTAGCCACCTAGAGCGGAGCATGTTCGAAGAGCCAATGATACTGGACGATCCCATGGGTCGCATTGCGCCTGTCCATTTGCAATTCATCACCTCTTGGGATGCTTTCCACGCTGTCCTTGAAATGCGTTTCCAGGATATGCCAGGTCAGATCAAGATGGGACGAAGGCAATACGCCTTACAAGCCAGCGGTACGGGAAGAGAGATCGAGTTGTCGCATCCATGGCACGCTGCGTTTATACCTGGTCAGCGAATTGACATGAGCTTCATTTTCAGTCAGGACTATGCCAGCGAGAGCAGTAGCACTACCTGTCCAGGATGCTTGACTAAATCGACGTATTCCAGCGAGAGCAGTAGCACTACCTGTCCAGGATGCTTGACTAAATCGACGTATTCCAGCGACGCTGAGATAGAATGCACGAATTGTCAACTCCGGTTCCGCAGGATCACCGTGATTCAAGTCGACGAATCTCCGCTACAAAAGGATCAGCATACACGAGAGTCCAAAATGCGACCAGGAGGTACAGCCACCGGTAGTCGAAAACGAGATATACATGAGCTCAGTGAGCGCGAGGAAGAGGACGTGAGAAGCTTCAAACGAGTGCGGCTCGTTTCCAAAAGGCAGCTCACCGCATTTCCTCGATCGTCTCCGGGCTTCATGGTTGAGGTCTCGCCAAACCCCGCTTTTATACACGCGCCGCATTTGCATGAGCGGAAAGGTTCCATCAACTCGCTCACCGAGATGCCTACCCCGGTCAGTTGGGACGCTCGATCATCCATGACCTCTCCAACCATCTGATGATATGTCTGGCGCGGTTAGGAGATCTCGTGTTGCTTCCCCGCATTCCTCAGCTTGCTGATGAAGCGGTAACACGAACATTAGCGGCTTAGGATGAGATACATCTTGTTGAGATTGGTCGGTCGTGCGAAGGTGTGTGAATGCGATGAGAACAGATGTTGTTAATTGTGTAACCGGGATATGCCAATGCTATGCGACTCCAAAACGCCATGCCATGATGCGTATGCAACTAGTTGTCATTGTCTCATCTCTTCCCCTTCTTGAGCACCAGCCCCTTCCAGCCCTTACTATCCTTGATCCGCCGGAGTGCTTTGCTCGCAACAGGATCCTTGGCCAAGTCATCCAAGCAAGCCTTCTTTTCCTCCTCGCTCTCGTGCTCGTGGAACTCGCACCATTCCTTCTCCATCTTTGGTCTCTCTCCCCTCGCCAACATTGTTACCAGTTCGAACAGGAACGCTTGCGGAAGCTGGCTGCGTAGAGCTATCGTGCGCTCGTCGTCGCGGTCGGGATTCCAGTACACGGAGTACATATCGAGGAAGTAGCGGCACAGCGGTGCGTCAGGTGGTAGGCTCTCGTAGGCGGCGATGACGTTGCTATGGTCGGGCATGACTTGCAGGATCTCGTCGTTCGTTTGCCATGCTAGGATGACAGCGCGACGTAGCTTCGGGATGGCGTAGCGGTGTGCGAAGACGTAGAGTGATATGAACCGGCGCTCTAAGAAGCCTTCCAGCCCTCTCCACTTGTATGGCCTCGAGCAGCATGGGCACAGCGTCTCTTTGGGTATCTCGGGCTTCTCAGCTGGGTTTCGTGGAGGCGGTACTACGGCAGCCTTTTCGGGCTCGGCATCGCCAGGCACTTTCTCCGCACTCGGTGCAGGGCTGCTCGCTGCTGCTGCGTTGGCCGGCGTGGCGTCCGCTTCCGTATCGTCTGTCTCTAGAGCAATGCCCCAAGACGCAGTATCCACATCATCGCCCTCCTCCTGGCCGGTGGTGCTCGAGCTGTCGCCGCCATTGACACTGACTGCATGAGTCGGAGGGTGGACCTCCTTCCCTCCCTCGATGAGATGGTGTGGTATGAAGCCTGTGTATAACCATAGCATGAACGCGTCAAACACGTCAGGCGTTGTGTCGTCGAGGTCTAGCGTAGTTCCCGACTTCTCGTAGGGCGAATTGCTCTTCTCTTCTAAGCATGTGTTGAAGTATGGGGAGCATCGTCGGAGGAGTTCGCGGTGGCAGCTGAAAGACTCGGCGTAGTCTTTTCCGCCGACTTTAACTGTGATGATCGTCTGATCGAAGTTTCTGCCTCTGGTTAGCGTTCAGCTTGGTGAATCTGAATGTAATGACGGTACTTACCTGAACGTGTGTCCAAGCGTAGTAGCACCTTTTGAGTGCATGAAGGGCATTTTGAGTAGGTAGTCAGGTTCCATTCATTGTCGCCTTACTGTGGACTTTGTCGCCATTATATCTCTACTTTCCAGCCCGGGTATTACGGGGAGCTCAGTTTCAGCAATCGTGACAGATGCATCTTGGCGTTCGACCTTGCGGCGGTTGAATGCTTGTACGAGCTTCTGTGCCCTGTTCGTAGAGGCTTAAGCGGGGTGACATTGAGCTTAATTGAAACCGACAGGCCCTAAGGAACGAGTGACGGCTGGGCTCAGCTGGGCGATCGTAGAACGAGGTAGGGGTCTTGTCGAGTCGTGCGGGTGAGGATGAGTTTGATAGCCGTTTCATGACGCTTGGCGGGGAAAGCATGCCTCAGCCGACATCTGGCTCGCACGAGATCTTCATGGCGGTGAAGTCGAGCCTGGCATCTCCTTGCGCGTGGCCTAACGTAGAGACGGGTGGTGCCGCAGGATGGCTTGGTGATGGAGTGGATGGGGTGGTTGGAGCGTGATCGAAGACGCGTCGCATCCCCGCGTCGTGATGTTGGCATCCGTGCACCGCTGACCCGCGTCATCCCCAGGAAACCAAATGGGCCGCGACTCAAATCAAGGAGGATGCGGACTATACAAATCAGACTGTCATTGATCAGACGCGAAGCATTGCACGAATAGTAGGAGTTCATTAGGTGTGAAAAAGGGTATGCGTGTATTCAGGCTATTGCGCTGCATGATTGACCAGTCTCTAGAACAAGAAGACAAAGTCCTTTCTCACAGCTCAAGCCTTGCTGTTGCCCCATTCTCTCCACCACTCGTAGAGTGCGATACCACCCGCAGTTTGAACGTCTGTTGACAAAGTTAGTGCGTTGTTCTTGATCGGACAATATAATCGAAACTTACTCAAGCTCCTAGTTACTCCCACAGTCTTGATCTCGACATTGCGATCGATGACGGCCAGCACCTCCGCGGAGATACCTTCCTTCTCACTACCCAGCACAAGACAGCACTTCTTGGGTAGTGTACCAATATCCTGACTTCTGGCCTCTTTCCTAATCGTCCCTTCATCCACAACATCATTCTTACCATCCTCAGTCCCTAATATGCCGCTGCGATCCGTCTGCTCAATGCCCACAACCTCGTACCCCTTACTCTTGGCATCGAGTAAGAACGCCGGTATGCCAACCTCCTTCAACTCATTGATAGCAAGATGTTTCTCCGATCGCACACTGGTAGCCTTGAAGTCTTTGTGCGCAACCTTCTTGAGGTCGTCAATGTAAAGGGCTTCGAGACCAAAAGACTCGGATATGCGGGAGAGACCACCGAGGTTTGTCGGATTGTCAATGAGAGAGGCAACGAGCATGACGGATGCGGGACGGGCATTTTGCATGCTTGGTGGGCCGCCAGGTGGGTGAAGGTTGTCGAGGTCAATACCGGCTTTGGTTTGGAGGGTGATTTGGCCGGTCGGTTCTGTGGTGGTGGTGGTGGTGGTGGTGGGTACCGGGGCAGTTGTAGCTGGTGTAACGACGTCAAAGCTGGGTTTGATCTTGTTTCCAAGTGCTATGCGTGCAGGTGGCGGGTTGAACCCATCTGACTGATCATCACGCTCGAGAGCCTCGAAGTCTTCATGTGTGACGAGCTCTGGTTCTGGTGTCTCGATCGACAGGTATCGGCCTTGGAAGATGCCTGTAAGGGTAAAATCCTGTTCAATATCGACCTTCAGGGTTCTTATCGTCCAGGGAGAAGCGTTGAACTTGTCCAGCCGGCGGATGAAAGCGTTCATGCCTTTGAAAGCGGGATTCTCGGTAATCCTCCTCCAGCCCTTCTCAACAGCTATGTCAAACACGATGGGAAACGCAAAGTTTGCTTCGTGGCGGATCTGGACTTTGGGGCTGGCAGAGTAGGAGTTCAGGTGTGTGATGAACTCTACTGCAAAGTCTTGAGTTTCGTATGGCGCGACTAGAAGACCAATCTTCATCAGACTGGCGATATGAATCGGGCTATACTCTTCCAGATTTCCTAGCTCTATCAAGATGCGCTGAGTGAATTCCGGGAATCGACGGTAAATGCGAGCTATGGCCCATTCGAGCAGGTAGCGGTATCGTGGCCATGATTCTACCACTAAGGCACGAGTGAAATAATCGAGATGACTCTCCACCACTATGTCATCGGCACAGTAGTGACTCATCAATAGCATTGCCTGCAGTTGAAAAGTGTTCTTCCATGGACATTTGACTGCGACTGGTGGTTTCTGATCCCCCCAGGGTAATTCCAACTCATCCAGTATATTCTGAGCAGTCTCTGCATATGAGATATATGGGTCATTCGGGATACGGTGTAGGATATCTATGACAGTTGCGTATGCATGCCATTCTCGCATACCGTAGTAGGATGCATATGTTCGATGCGGCAAGTATTGCTGAAGCTTGTCGGCAGCGACAACCTCAAACAAAAACTCTGTTCCGATGGATGCTGGATTATTGATGAAATCAATAATGTAGTCGTCGAAGGGGAGGCCTCCCCGCGTTGATCTGATTGCACTTGGGTGTGCAAACACAGCTTTGCGTAGCGATCGAGCAAGTACTGCAAGAATGTAGGACCGTCCCTTGGATAGCTTCGTAAGTCGTTTCATGGCTCTCGAGAGCAGAGTATTAATGTCGCACCAATTAGGAAAGTGATTCAAACCCTCCTCAACACTGACATATATGCATTTCGGATGGAATAGTAGGGAAGGTAGTTGCATAGCAAATGGTCTGATGAAGTCGCGAATCTCAGCCTCTTCCCACAACGCTGCCAACACGGTGTGCAAGTCGTCTGGGTCGATATCGGCTGGTTCAGTACGATCTAGGAGCTCTATCACGCTCTTGCAAGCGGGCGCGAAGGCTGAGCCTTGTATGCAGCTATGTTTCGATTCGCGGAGGTCGTTGATGAAAGACCGAAAAGTGGGTAGCCCGCCATCTCTGGTGCCAAAGGTCGATTGAAGCGCAGACTGATCCACTGGATCTTCCAATTTTTGACATTTGGCTCGCAGGACTTCGCTAGTTGGTACGCCTTTCGACTGTAGATCAGGATCAAGAAGACCACAGAGCCTTTGACAGTGAATGCTGTGTAAGTCGCTTGCTACCTCAGGCAGCCCAGGCAAGCGTGACAAGCTGAGGATCTCGGTAATTTCCGACATCTCCAGTTTGTGATGCGGTGGACCTCGCGCGTGTCGCGTCTCCAGGCCTTTAACGAGGCCATGCATGAGATACAGTATTGCTGGTTGGAACATCCTCCCGCCGGCGTTCAGAACGTAACGAACGATACCAAGCACGACTGCACGGCCATTTCGGTTGTCTACTCCAACTTCGGAGACGGCAAAGTTGACCGAAGGGATAAAAGATGGGCTTTCTTCTGTATCGGATACAAAGCGAGAGACGACTGCAGCGAGTGCGTCTCCATGAGCGCACGTTGTCGATGATCGTGTGGCAGTAAGGGTCGATGTGAAGAGGCTACCATCCGTTGCCCAAGGCAGAAATCCCTCGAATAGGAAGTTTATGTGGCCGCTCAAGTCACCCCGGCGCTGCGATGTCAAAGTTAGCATCGGTATACTCAGTCTCTAGCAGGCCATGGCTTTCGCTCTAAACTATTGTTTTGTTGCGTAGATAGTACAATAACGATAAAAACGATGTCGTCTACGAGGATGGAAGACATGTGACTTACTTCGACAACAAAGTCCATATACCAGCGGCCGATCATCTTCCTAACGCTCTCCTGTATCAGCGGGTTCAAGGCTGCGGTGAGTAGAGTTGTCGTCATCGCGGGAGTAATCCGGGAAGGATTGGTTGCTGAAGAAGAGCCAAGAAGCGTCGTCATGGATTTCAGGCAGTCCTCGACCTGGCCAGAATACCGATGAAGCACGATGGTCTCGAATAGGGTCGTATATAGATCATACCGCTCCCGGTCTTTGCCACTGGCATCGTATCGCATCGTAGGTGTATCGACATGGTCAGAAGTAGCAAGAAAAGACTGGCGGATGATACCGAGGCAGTATTTGCGTTGATCCGCATGGCCTTTGACAAGACCTAACCTGAGCTTTCTCCAGTATTTTTCGTTGCTCACACATGCGAATTTGAGCCCAGCGGAAGCGGCGAGCGATATCCATTGGAACCAGGTCCTGTATATCTTGCTAGACCGAGCAGCAAACCTTGCCATGTCGAGTGCATTGAATCGGTTCCATATTGATTGATCAATGACTTCATCGAGATTGGTGGGCGAGTTCTCTCTCTTGCTCTTCAACAGTGAACATAAAGCGGACAAAGTATCGTGTGCAGTATCATCTAACCCTTCGATGCCGACGAAGCTCGAAAGCAGAGTGAGAGATTGCGAGTCAACCATGTACGAAGACGCGGCCGGTACCCAAAAGGAGCATTTCAGGAATTCGAGATAGGCTCTTGCAGTTTCGATGTTGTCCCCATTTGCTTGTTCAGCCGATAGATCCGTGGCTAGGGTGGAAAGGCTTTGCTTGATTTTGGAATTGAGAAGAGATGCGGCATGCGAGTCGTGGGTGTAGCATATCTCAGCAATCTCGTAGAGGCTCTCCGGTGACCTTTGGTCGACTAGACGGTCCAACACGGTATTCCATAGTTCCTCATGCTGCGAAGTACTTCCACCTTCTACATGGGCGCTTCCGCTGGGCAACAGTCGCACGCAGATATCGAGCGCGCCGCTGTCGATTCCCGGTGCAGCTCTTAATCTCGCCAGGCTACCATCAAACGCTACTTGTCGGGTATGTTCGTCCAAGAGACTTAGTACTGCAGCGGTGGCCATGTCTGGCGACGGCAAGTAACTCTTGCGCGGGCGTGATAGGCCTTGACGGTAGTGCGCTTCTCAAGCGAGGTGTCGACAGGCCGTTGCAGGTATTCTGACCTTAAAGTTGACCGCTGGATGCCTGTTCTCATTAAATGAGTAGAGGTAAGCAAGTCGCGCGCGTGTGAATTTTAGGTCGAGCGGAGTTCTGCTAATTGCACTGTTAGAGTTCACGTCGCAGGGTCGACGCCAGTCACATTTTGCGCCCGCCTCAGATGGAAAATTTAGTCGCTACTGCGATGCACCGCCGGCCGAAACTGCGATACTGACAACATAAGTCCAACAACGTAACGAAACGAACAAGAAGCCGTGTAAGATTGCAATGGGCAATAGATTAATGTCTCGTGTCGACGAGAGAACGCGACTTGAATTGAAGCATGTTGAGTGGAAGGCGCTGGGACGAAAGCCGTCATTGGTGACTGCAAGGTATCCGACTGAGAGTCCTTGATCCTTCACCGGTTGCTCATGCCAGAGCAGCACTGCATGCGTCTAGACAGCTTCACCGTCTATTGATGCCATGGACAGGTCAGCTAGCTCTTGCTTTTGGCCAGGTCGTCCTGTCGCGTCGTGTTGGGAGACGAGGGCTGCTGTGGGTACTCGTCAGTGTGTACCTGGAGACAGATCCAAGCTGATCCGACCACACAGTATCTCCCCAGCAGATCGCGGAAGCTATTAGACAGCCCCTTCAGTCTGGTCGCGTCGCGCTGGGATGGCGAGCGCGTCGGTGGGGTGCTTGGCGGTGACGTGTTATCGATCGCACACGGCAACCGCGTGTTGACACGGCCCAAACAATGGCCGACGAGTCATGGGCAGAGCGATCCGTGCTCCACCTCAACACCGCCTATGCACCTGCTGTACATTCACCGGTTGCAACAGCTCTTGGACTCTTGCTACCTCATACTAGACGGTATCTTGGACTACAGAATGTATCCTCTACACACAACCGCCTCTGCGCCTTCCATGCGCGCATCCGACGCATCGTATCTTCAGGCGCTCTCATCACCCGCGCCCATGAACGACGACCCCGGCAATGTCAAGGTGGTAGTGCGATGTAGGGCCTTTGTGCCGAGAGGTAGGATCATAGTACCCGATTGATGTTTTTAGAGACTGACAAAGGTTATAGAGAAAGAGAAGGGCACAAAATGCCTAATTCGCATGGACCCAGCGACGCAAAAGACCACACTCTATGCGCCAGAAGAGAGTGGGAACAGCGGACGCCGTGTTCTGGACGACAAGGAATTCACATTCGATCGCTCATACTGGTCGCACGACGAATCCGACCCGCACTACGCCCACCAAGAAGACGTCTACCGCTCTTTCGGTGAGGAGTTCCTCGACCACAACTTCGGAGGATACCACACATGTATTTTCGCATACGGCCAGACGGGATCGGGAAAGAGTTACACTATGATGGGCACACCAGACAACCCAGGCTTGATCCCGCGAACTTGCGAGGAGCTGTTCGATCGCATCGCACACGAACCGTCGCCCAACACCAACTACCACGTCCAAGTCTCTTACTTCGAAGTCTACAACGAGCACGTGCGGGATCTGCTCACCCCGAGGACGACCCCGCCCATCTACCTCAAGATTCGCGAGAGCCAGAAGGATGGTGTATATGTGCAGGGTCTGACGGAGGCTGAAGTCAAGAGCTACGCTGATGTTGCGCGCTTGATGAAGATTGGCGACATGGTAGGCATACCGCCCATACCCCTTCAGACGACATACTAACGAAAGCGTAGAGCCGAACGACTGCCTCAACCAAGATGAACGACACCTCATCACGATCCCACGCCGTCTTCACGATCCGCCTCAAGCAAATCACCCATTCGCTTCTCTCCGATGAGACCATCGAACGCACCGCGCGCATGCGTCTCGTCGATCTCGCTGGCTCCGAGCGCGCCAAGTCGACAGAAGCTACGGGAGCTCGCTTGAAGGAGGGAGGACAAATCAACAAGTCTCTTACTACACTTGGTCGCGTCATTGCTGCACTGGCAGACCCAAGACGACACGGTGCGAAGGGACGACGACCACGGGAGGTTGTGCCGTACCGTGATTCGGTTTTGACCTGGCTGTTAAAGGACTCGCTGGGTGGTAACAGCAAGACAGCGATGGTTGCTTGCATTGCGCCGGCCGACTATGATGAGACTCTTTCCACCCTCCGCTACGCCGACCAGGCAAAGCGCATCCGCACACGTGCCTTGGTCAACCAGGACTGCATGTCGGCTGCACAGCGAGACGCACAGATCGCAGAGATGTCAGAACAGATCCGCAGTCTACAAGTCTGTGTCAACGCCGCCAGCCAGCGTAAGAGGGAGGAAGCCACCGAGCTGGATGAGTACCAGAGGCAGGTCGCACTCATGCAGCGCCTCATGGAGGAGAACCGTCAAGTCTCTGCGGCGAAGATCAAGGCACTTACCTCGGAAGTTGAGGAGCTTCGTCCCACAAACGTAGCTCTACGCGCAGAGATCGACTCATTGCGTCGCCATCTCCAGCTCGCTCTAGGAGAGCTTAAGAACCCTATCGTCCTGCCACCGCCACGGGAGCTTGGAACGCCAGACTTTGAGAACGAATCGTGGCTTGGCGAGGGCGAGGGTAAAGAAGGATCTGTCCCTGCTCCTGGTGACGAGGCCAGCGATGATGACTCTGACTCAGGCTACGATGAGGGCGACCACGATGAGTTGGCGCAGGAGCTGCACAACGAGGCAGAGGCCTTCCTCCAGGACCTGGGCATGTTCCGCAAGAAGGTCGGCAGCGATGTCGATCGCTTCGGTATCCGCGAGACACTGGCTGAGCTCATCGGAGGTCATTGAGCAGATATGCTCTGATGTTGATTATGCGACTTGGTTGGGAGGATATTGGACTTCGAGGCGCACAGATTGGTTACGAATGCATGAGCGACGGCGTTTTCTTCAAGTTGGATTTGGCAGTACCCAAGATTAGTATACCAGTATATAGTTACCAAGAAATGAAAGATATCCCATGAGTCTCGACGAGTTCTGCGGAGAGTTGACATGAGTCGAAAATGACATAACAACAGACGCTGAAGTATACCTTGCCATATCATGCTTAAAATCACACAATTAGGAAACGAAGCATATGTTGGCTAAATTTGGTTTTTGGGCGCCCTATCCAAAGGCAACCTTCGCAGGCGCGACAGCCTCGGCGGCAGAGCTATGACCTCAACTCGAAGCTCCATGCAGGCACCCCAAGCCTCCGACAAGTTCGCGCGATGATACCCCGATAGTCGCGCCCAACCATGTCCAAGCCAACAGCCAACTGGGAAAAGGTCGGCGACAAGTTCTACAGGAAGGTGCAGCTCTACCAGGCTGTCTTCGACGCGGACCTCGAGCTCGAGAACTACAATGTGGTGGGGGCGCCGTATAGCGGTGCTGTAGGTAGGTACGTCCCACCGTCTGCCGACGACTGCGCGAACATGTGACCAGGTGACTGATTTCTGCAGCTGTCTACCGCGATGAAGAGAAGCTGCATACCTACCGTGGTCCTGGCGCGTCCAAATCGAGCATCGACATCTACAGCTGCGCGGGCAAGCTGATACGCAGCATCAACGTATGCATTCCTCTACGTGTCGGGAGATGAAGGACGGAATACTGACAGGCGATAGTGGGACAAAGGCACAATCAAGGGCCTGGGATGGTCGGAAGACGAGAAGCTGCTAGTCATCACCTCGGACGGAACGGTGCGCTGCTACTACGACCTCCAAGGCGACTTCGTGCCCTTCACCCTCGGCCACGGCGCAGACGAATACGGTGTGTTATCCTGCAAATTCTACAACACCGGCTTTGTGGCGCTTCTCGGGAACAACCATCTCATCTCTGTCACCTCGTACGCCGAACCGCGCCCCAAACTCCTCGCTATACCGCCGACCGAGCCCGTCATATCATGGAGCATCATACCGCCTGCCTATTCGCTCTCGCGGTCGGTGGAAGTCATACTAGCGATTGGGTCTACGCTGTATGTCGTCGACGCGACTGAGGCGGAAGATCGCAACTTCGATGCCGGACCGTTCAGGCACATCAGCGTCAGTCCGCGCGCAGAATTCCTGGCCTTCTACACAGAGGATGGAAAGGTGTGGGTTGTCAGCGGCGATTGGAACGACAAGCTCAGCGAGTACGACAGCAAGATCAAGACTGTGCCGAAAGACATGGAATGGTGCGGCTCGAACGCCGTCGCGTTAGCCTGGGAAGACGAAGTACACCTTATCGGCCCACGAAGTGCCGCGACCAAGTTCTACTACGACACCTGGGTGCATCTCTTGCCGGACGTTGATGGCATACGGCTCCTCACGAACGACGTCTGCGAATTCATACAAAAGGTGCCGGACGAGGCGGTGGATGTCTTCAGGCTGGGCTCCGACTCGCCTGCTGCAAATCTGTTGGAAGCGTCTTCGCTCCTAGAACAGAAGAGCCCCAAGGCCGACGACCTCATACAGCTGATACGACCGAGTCTGGGAGAGGCAGTGGACACATGCATCAAGGCCGCTGCGCACGAGTACAACATCCACTGGCAGAAGTCGCTGCTGAAAGCGGCTTCGTACGGAAAGTCGGTACTGGACCTGTACTCGTCCGACGACTTTGTCGACACGTGCGACACACTTCGAGTTCTGAACGCCGTGCGCTTCTATGAGGTTGGCCTGCCGCTCAGTTACGACCAGTATCGCCGCATGACGCCCGAGAAGCTCGTTGAGCGTCTCACGAACCGCAGCGAATACCTTCTTGCATTGCGCATAGCCGAGTATCTGCATCTGCCAGCAAACCAGATTCACGGACACTGGGCGCAACAGAAGGTGCGCGTCTCGACGGAACCAGAAGAGGAGATTTGCAGTCTTATAGTCAAGAAACTGCATGGCAAGCCTGGTGTCTCATTCGAAGAGATCGCACGGGCAGCCTACGATGAAGGTCGCGTGCGACTGGCGACGGAGCTTCTCAATTACGAACCCAGAGCTGGCAAGCAAGTACCGCTACTACTCAACATGAAGGAAGACAATATTGCGCTTGACAAGGCGATCGAGTCGGGCGATACCGATCTCATCTTCCACGTTCTCCTACACCTACGCAAGAAGCTACCTCTTGCCTCCTTCTTCCGCGTCATAAACAGCCGTCCGGTCGCCACAGCTCTGGTCGAGTCGTCAGCCTGGGATCAGGATCGCGAGCTACTGAAAGATCTGTACTACCAAGACGACAGGAGATTAGACGGCTCGAACCTCTTACTATCAGAAGCAATCGCACAGGAAAGCCATCCAGCCCAGCAAGACAAGTTGAAACTAGCGTCAAAGTACCTCCAAGATTCACGCGACAGCGCGGCCGTCTTCCAGCGTCAAGCTATAGACGATGCTGCCAAATTGCTCCGTCTCCAACACCAGTTCGAAACAGACCTCAATGGACCGAGAGACCCAACACCCGCAGGCTCGCTACCAGGCCAAACATACATCGGCCTCTCAGCAAACGAGACAATCTTCCAACTCATCCGCCAAGGCCATTACAAGCGCGCCCAAAAGGTGCAGTCAGAGTTCAAGATCAACGACAAAACATACACATACATCCGCCTCCGCGCCCTCGTCGCAGCGCGGCACTGGAACGAGCTCGAGGAATTCGCAAAGCAGAAGAAGAGCCCGATTGGCTGGGAGCCCTTTTTCAACGAAATTCTCGGTGCCGGTAACACTAGAGTGGCGAGTGTGTTCATCCCCAAATGCACAACGCTTACGGTGCCGGAGAGGGTTGATATGTGGATTAAGTGTGGGTTGATGGTTAAGGCCGGTGAAGAGGCGTTCAAGGCGAAGGATAGGGAGCTGTTGCAGGAGATCAGGGATAAGGCTGATGGTAGTACGGCGATGGAGGTGGAGAGATTGTTGGGTATGTTGCCGCAGGGGAAGAGGTAGGCGGTTGATTCTGTATTCGGGCTATGTAAACGAATGGCGCAGTGGTGGATATGAACATGGGCTGGTGTATAGTAATCATTCACGTGTGTTAAGTCTGGATTGGTGCTGACATGTCCTGCATTAAGCGCGAAATACTCTTGGCTGGCTCCTCTTCTCAGCGTGCCACAGCAAGTGTTGTAAGAAATCCGTCTCGATACGGATAACTTAATAGGCTACATCAAGCTGAGTGTATAAGCAGGCGAGCATCATGATACAGGTAGAAGGCTACATCCAGTCAAATGTATAGACAATTCGATATCATCAAACAGGTAGGAGGATACAATGCCCATGAGCTCTCTAGACTCTCTTCCTGTGGCTTGTTGTAGACTGTAGTTTACCAGAAGCTTCAACAATTCCTGCTCAATTGCCTCATTGTATACGTCACGGTCAACTTTCAGAAGCATGTTATCCCGCTCTTCCTCGGTTGTATCCATCATCGTTATCTTCTGGAAGCAGGCCATCTAGCCTCCTCTTTCCCCGTTTCCAAGCTCCCTTTCCAAGACATCGGGACGTGGAGGCAGGCACACCC